>NC_060160.1:27106654-27118908 GCF_021292245.1 Micropterus dolomieu | reverse complement strand
TACCTGGTTTAGTACAAATATAAGTAATATGTAATTTGTTAGTGCTGTAAAAATGCCATAGGCTGAAGCTTATAATGGTGACTAGCAAGTTAGAGCAGGGACAGCCTGGAGGAGAGTTATGTTATCGTAGATGATCATTCACACACACACACACACACACACACACACACACGCCCTCTCCCAAGATGGACAGACAGGAAATAGATGTGGTGTGTACAGAGCAGACCAACAGAACAACAACAGAACACCGGCAGGCAGTCCAACACATGAATCCCGAACTAATTTTATAGATAGCACCAGATGTAAGCGAATGTTTTATCAAATTTGAGTGAAGTACTCCTTTATTAAAAAAACGCTTTGTCACAGTACTATCTGAGACATAGACTACAACAAGATGGATCTTGGTTCTCTGAAAACTGAGTACTGACTGATTGATCCTCTAAACTTCCTAACAATTTATAGTTTCATACAATAAAATCTTTCTTATCTTTTCATAAATAGTTCACCTAGCAAATACTATGGCTGAATGCTTATTTTGCTTTTAGCAACACATGCATCCTGTGTCTGTCTGGCTCCTCAACATGTTGTCAGGCCAAAGAACCATCAGTGTCACAGTGAAACGTCTTCTCTAAGTGCCAGCCTGATATTTCATTCTGAAGAGTAAATTTGCAGTGTTAGGCCTATGGCTTTTCCCGCTAGCAAAATGATACCTTTAAATAGAGTCTCAAAGTCCGGTTTACATGGACCAATTCAATTTCCAACAGGACTTAGCATAACTAATATGATGGACTTCCATTTTTCATGCTTCCATGTTGGAAAGCCGCCTCAACAGCATACTACATAGTTACTGACGTTACAACAGAAACCCATGCAGACAGGCTGGTCATGTCTGGACACACAAATCCCATCTGATCACTTGTAAATAACACAGCAGACAGTATGGACGATCCGAGTTGAGAAACAAATCTGATTTAGCTGCAGTTTGCATAAAGTCTTAGAATTGTGTTTCTGGCCACCTGATGAAACAAAGCTCAAAATTCATTTTCACCCTCTTTTTAGCTCTGTTTTTGGTCTCCACCAACTCCTGAAGTTAGAAACACCCAGCTCTTTAGCTGCTCAATGCTCCACTATGTTCATGAGCTCGTTGCTAACTTTGTCTCTCAGCTGTTGGCCGGGGGTTTATCAAAATCTTTCAACTGAAAACAGCTTTCCATTGTTGGAAATGAGATGGATGAGAGCAGAGTGTATGTGACAGAAAAACAAAACAAAGAGCTAAAAGAGGCTAAAAGGCTTCACAGAGATAAGGAAAATTGCAGATGTGGGTTATAAATCTTCATGGTTCATTACCACTAGTGATCCTTTTAAGATTACACGCAGTCATTTGATCCATTCTTAACATGGAAATACTGAGTATTGCAGCTTTAATGTTTTTATTCTAACAGTATGTTCTCCACTGAATAATAGCTTGAAAACTAAAACTCTGGTAGTACGGTTTAGCTGCAATTTAGAAGGTTATCAGTGACTCCAAGTGAGAACCAGCTTTTCTGAAACCTTTGAAATCAGTGAGCTATATTCAAAGTCCAAACTGTTTCTTCCAAATGCATCTCTGACTGACATCAAGCAGAAATACCTACAAGAAACAAACTAAACCCACTAAAATAGAGCTCGCTGGCTTCAGCTGCCCCTAGGCTCCTGACACAGTTACCGTAGCAGCGTGGTTTGTCACGAACACGTCTTTCATGTAGCTAACGTTACATCTCAGCGACCTGAACACTCAAATTAATCCGTTTGAACAATGAACACTTTCTACATCTTTTTAGTGTAGCAAAGGGGGTGTCGTTTTTTTAATGGTAAACATAACACAAGTGTTTTATCCTCCAACCAAGTACAAGCTGACACGCCACTACTAACCTTAACAACCGTTAGCCCCTCGGGTTATTTGTAGCCTTCCCCACTAGGCCAGCAGCTAACTTTAGCTTACTAGCACTAAGGAATCACGCCCATCAGAGCAGAGCCGTAATTGGAGCGGGGCTGGGGTAACGCACCCTGCTCATTCATCTACACTGGCTGCACTGAGTAAACGTTACCAGGCTAGCTGTTAGCTGCTAAGCTGTCAAGTGATAGAGGATCAGGCTGAGTTTTAGAAGAGGCTAATCTGCTGGATTGGCAGGCTCGTTATCCTTGTCTGCTAAAATACAACTGCCTCTACAAGCACATGCGCGCATTCATATATATAACGAGCAACGCCAAGTCAGAACTTTCCTAAACAAAACCATAAGCCTTTTTCTGCGGTTCAGTCATACCTTTTTAAGTGACAGCAGCAGTTCCTGTGTCCCTGCACTGAACCCAACCTTGACAGAGAAGCGCGTGTGATTGGGGCAGTCCTGAAATACGCCCACGAAAACAACCCTGGATTCTGACACTCTGATTGGTTGTTGGGCAGCACGCTCGCTGAGCGAAACTGCTGATTTATGTAAATTTAACATTTTCCCGTCCCACCGCGCCTTGCAATTGGACGCTTACCTTTAAAAAGACCATAAATGGTAAGGTTTGCGCCATAGTGATTGGTTGAAAGACATGTCCATCCTGAATGTGGCCCTGCTGTAGTTCTGTGGTCTTTGTTTGGATGCAGTGTCTGCAACTGGAGTGCACGAGTGCCGCTACAGCGGACTTAGGATTTTTAACTTTTTATACATGAATGGAAATCCACTCGTAGATATTTGACATATGCTAATTACGGAGTAAAAGCATCAGTACTTAGGCCAAACGCACTGTGTCGCGGTTTTGAGTAACTGTTTTTGTCACTTCCATTGCTGTACAGTAACGTTATCGTTAGATGTAATAGTAACGTTAGCTAATTTAGCAGCATCTCTCGTTCGCCGCCTGACTGGAACAGGTGCTAGCTGGTTAAATGCAGCTGTCTTCGACACAATACAACAAGAACATTCAACTCTAGCCTCCAGTCCTGCTGCTAGCGGGACTAAAAGGACTGTCAACCCTGGACCTCATCAAACCCCTCTTGCTCTGGGACAGGAAGGACCCGGCGACGCAGGACCACATCAAACCATGCTGGTACTGGGACAAAAAGGACTTGGCCCACACTCCATCCCAGTCAGAGGGTCTGGACCCTGCCACTGAGGCCCGGTACCGCAGAGAGGGGGCTCGGTTCATCTTTGACGTGGGCACACGGCTTGGGCTGTATCCTTATGTGGGAAACCTAATGGCTAACATACAGGGAGCCTACTAGCTAAGTTACACCCCTTACATGAGCGATGCTGGTTGCTTACTTAAAGTCGTGACCGTCACCTGGTAAACAAGCTCACACATAAAACATACATTTCCTTCTATGGTTCATGTGACTCAGCTTCAGGCTATAGGCTACATAGTCTTCAATATATATACAGGAGAAATGTATGTGAATGTAATGTAATGTTATACTGCAGCTACTGTCACCAGTAATTCTAACCACAGGCAAAGAAAGACTAATATAATTTAAAGTCTAGCAAGAGCTGCAGACAGTAATAATATGCTGTTTATAGCTCACACTGATTGATAAATAACCACTGTCTACAGTGTTCCCAGTCTTCTTAACCTCTGCGGCTACAGGCACTATGACACCCTGGCTACTGGAATTGTTTACTTCCACCGCTTCTACATGTTCCACTCCTTCAAGCAGTTTCCTAGATATGTAAGTATGGAGTTCTTTATCAGAATCAGCTTTACCCGCCAGGTATGTATACACATATAAGGAATTTGACTCAGGATTATACATTGCTCACGATGTGCTTACTTATACAATAATACAATAACACAATAATAAAATCAGACACAGGCTACAGTATAGAGACATAAACAATATAGACATACTGACAAATAGGTCAGTGAGCGGAGTGCAAATGATGCAGGAGTAAATTATTATCACCATTATTATTATTATCATTATGTACATGTCAGGTGGATGAGATATACGCATACATGTGCGATGGATCACAGTGCAGAGGATGCTGGAATAAATAAGTATTATGTGCAGGTGTTATGTACTTAGGAGGTAGGTGGATTTAGTATACAGTATATACAGTATGAACAGTTCTGAAATAGAAAATGATGAATAAATAACAAGTGGTAACCAGTAAACAGGTGGCTGATTAGAGACATAGTTATACATGTCAAGTGTCGCGGAAATGATATTCCTGGTGAGGGATTGAGCAAATAATTGAGTTACAAAAAACCTTTTGTCTTTTAAGAATTTATTAACAAAAGAGAATAAACAGCGAAGTACTACAACATAAATCAGCTGGGCCAGAGGTTCTGTCTCCTAAGACAGTCACTAACGTCTGGCCCCGAGCAAAGGGCTGCATCATCATTTACACAGTCTAGGTTTCTGTGTTTGAGTTGAGATCCTCTCTCAGCCTTGACTGCACATTCGAGGAGAGGAACAACAAGAGAGGGAAAACACCAAAACAATCTCACAGCTCTGACCTAAACCCTAGTAAATGTGGACAGACTAACATCAGGAGTATAGGAGAGAAAAGGTTAAGGATAAAATACACAATACATTTATATATCTATAAGCCATAACAATAATAGTAATAATAACAGTAGTAATAATAATAATATTAAAAGATCATACATAAAAGATTAAATGTAAGCGGACACAATTGTCTGCCATAACGTCAGGCTTTTCAGATCTGTGTATACTATCATTTAGCTGGTGCATGATAACACCCAACCGGTCCACTGTGATGTATGGCAACACTAAGGCGTTTCACAAAGCCATCAGCGCATCTTAAACCCTTTTGCACAGTAAAGATACATTCAGATTTAAGCTTTTAATGCTTCCGAGAAATACTGGATTAGGAAAGAACAGCAATAATGAACTGCTGTACTGTGTTTTGGAAGCACTAGACACAACCCTTACTAGGATAGATACCTCAGCTGACTCCTCTAATCTGTGTCATATTATTAAATCTCCCTTTTGCTCCTAACCTGGTGCATGTACCTGTAGGTGACAGGAGGATGCTGCCTTTTCCTAGCTGGCAAAGTGGAGGAAACTCCAAAGAAGTGCAAAGACATCATCAAGACAGCTCGCAGCCTGCTCAACGACATCCAGTTTGCACAGTTTGGCGATGATCCCAAGGTCTGTAGCACGAAATCCTTCCTCCAGAACATGACTAGTACTGCCTTGTCGAACATGTTTGAATGATAGGAAATTTAGACGGAGGCTGAATACTGCAGAAATTATTTTAACCACCAGCCTTTAGTTTTGTCATTTCCACAACCATAACCTTAGAGGTTCACTGTGTTTAGTGAGTGAAATTCGACCAACCTTACATTTTAACATGCTTCTTCCAAAACAGCTTATGTACAGCTGTCAAGAGTGTCTCAATATCACTGTCCATGGCGCTGGAAAAACTCATGTTGGAGCAATTTGGTAATTTAACTGTCTTCAAGCCATGTTGTATGTAAAAATGACCCAACAAAACAACTCAATGAATGTATTTGCTTGAATGATAAGAAATGAAAATACTATGGCTACCCTCAAATGTAGCAGTGATAGGTCCTTCACACACACAGGAACATAAAAGGGAAGATGGTGATGATGCAAAAAATAGAAAATCTTGTTCTCAACATTCTAGGGTGCGCTGACAAATATGGAAATTTGAAGAGTGCAAGAGATGCACAAAACCGGCCTGTTCGGAGCACATTAACAAGTTAAATGGGGCAGTCTCTTCTCTCCTGGGCTTTGCTTTCTCTTGGTCTTGGTTATTTAGCCTTGGCGAGACTGCACAGAGCAGATCGAACCGGCGGGCAGGAAGTCAGACACAGAAAGGGGCATAGAGAGTCTGTTTTCAAAATAAAACACCCTGTGCAAACTTTTGATCGTATATCAACAATAAACACAATTTAAAAAGACAAAAAAAGAAACCATTTAGCCACGTAGCCTACTTATGTGTGGTAGAAGCACAAAAATCAGGAAGAATAACCAAATCATCAAAATCAGGCAGGCAAAACATTCTGCTTCTAAAATGCTCCTTGTAGGGGATGAAGCCACGCAGAGGACAGAACAAAACCGGGTCACAGACGTGATGTTATAGAGCCGTGCCCGGTGGAATCCAGGGGTAAGCCTTATACATGCGGTAGGAAGTGCTCATTTCAACACAAAAGCAATGATCATCTTAACAACAGACAGCCTCTCCTTCAAGCTTCTTCAACCGGCACACTGTATCCATCTATGGAATTCTGGCTTGGATCTTCTCATAAAGTCTGTCATCATTGAAGAATCCTTTTCCTAACAGGAGGAGGTGATGGTGTTGGAGCGCATCCTGCTGCAGACCATCAAGTTTGACCTGCAGGTGGAGCATCCCTACCAGTTCCTGCTGCGCTATGCCAAGCAACTCAAAGGTGTACCTCTGTTTCTCTTTGTCTGTTTCTGGGGGCGTAACTTCGGCAATGACAAATAGATTGAGGAAAAATAGTGAGTAAATAAATATACTTGAGACCTTGAATCTAATGCGCCCACATTAATTAGTTTGTGCATATGGGTCATTTACACTGGGGATGCAGGGGACTTGTCCCCACCACTTTTGCTCTTTCCCCAAAGCCTTTGCTAAATATTTTCTGAAAATTAGCTGGAACAAGAAATGTTAAATAACAAATAAAAATCCCATGAGAAATGTTTACTTGCACAATAGGAAAACATGAAATGCAATGTAAATATAGAAGAAACACATCTGCCTTGTCCAAAGAAAGTAACACAAGCTGCTGATTATTGCATTATATATGATAATATTTTTATATTCTGAATTGTCACCAGCATACACGTAGGAGCCATTATACATGGAGGGGGGGGGGGGCATGTTCCCCTCACATTTCTAAATCCCCCCCACTTTTCTCAGGCGCTTTCGGAGTCGCCTCATAGCCGAGACGGTTTACTATGAGTGACTAGTCAATCAATCACTCACTCAGCGTCAGACATAGGCTAAATAAACGACTGAAACGTGGACAAAAATCATGTAGCCTCTAGAAAACATGCGACAGAAGGCAAAGGTGGTGCTTAAAAGTTAAGGGAGGGAAAAAAAGAATTTGCTTGAGGCTGGTGCAGCCACGCCCCTCATTATTAGGCCACAGACCTTTCTTTTTTGCTGCTGTTATAGCCTACTTGAAGACAGTAGGCCTACTGGGGACGCCAGCAGCAGGGGTGGGTAGTAACTTGTTATAAGCAGCCTAACACAAATTTGCTAAATAAATAAAATAAAATAAGTCATTGGCACCTTTTCAGGTTCCTTTTTAAAACTGTAGCCTACTTTTACTCTTTACTCTGTATTTTCTTTGGGCCAGTAATCTACATTCATACCTTCATAACTTAACCAGTCTGTAATCAGCATTTTGCCTCATTAACCGAAATGAGCTGTCATCCAGACTGTGCACAGTTACGCAGATCAGCCCTGGTGTCGGGTGCTTACCACAGTCACAGAGCTGGGCAGATGCAAACTTTTAGAAAATCAGGCAAACACCTTTTCAGTTTAAGGCTTTATTGTTCTACTAATACAACTGAAATCCAGTGAGCGCACACCATGGCACTGGTGGCCTGTTGGAAAGCAGCCTGCATCGCTCTTTAACAAGCAGGTGAAATACTTTCACTTTCCAAGCGTATTTTGTCCCTGCAGAGCAAATTTAGACTTCACACTGTAACATCTAAGTCTGATGATCACTGGATGGATTCTTATATAGCAACAGTAGTGAAAAGAGCATCGCTTTCTTTTTCACATTGGTTATTATTTGTTTTATAGCAATGTCCGAGGGTGAGTCCATAAACAGAGTGCTGCAGGTGAAACAAATTTTGGCTTTCATTCAGCAGCTACCAGCTGTTATTTATTCACCAAACAATCATTTTTGAGATGCACAGAGTGAGAAAATATGGGTGGATAGAAGAATCCTGTTGGTCTTTACGCGTGATGCACAGCTTCCTTTGTATGTAGGCTGACGCTGCTTCAACAACGAGCTGCTCACGTGTTACTGCCACAATAATTCTTTGTGTTGTTAAGATTATATAGATGGTTTAGGAATACTGCAAAGCAAGTGGTTTGGTTGGCCACATAATAAAGTCCATAATAAAAGAGACAAGCAAAAATAGTGGCTAGGCAGCAAACGGGATATTTTAAAGTAATCTTATCAATACGTTCATGGAGATTTATAAAGGAAAATATATGTTTTAAACAGTAATAGCTAACTTACAGATAATCAACAAGCAAAGCAAATTGCATTCCCTTGAAATAACCTGTTGCACAGTAGATGAAATGTATATTTAAATATATAGTAATTGTACTTTTTCTTGAGTAAAGATTTTGAGTATTCTACCCGCCACTGGCCAGCGGCAAGTACTAGCTCTGATATGGTGAACATGTGATAGGCAGCATTAGGGAAACAGAAAAACTGAGTCAAAGCCCGCAGAGTCCAAAGCACCAGTTTATGGTAAGATTGATGATGATATGGCTTATTTATTTATTGTATTCAAGGGCTGAGTTATTTTCTTTACTTTAGGAGAGTTAAAGAGGGGTTTCTAGTAATAGTATTTTAAAGGCTCATCTAGTTATGTATTGTACTTTCATTCTCAAGAATGCAGGAGTGTTTGCCCCTGTCTGTGACCATCCTTGGCCTTAAAAACCTGTTACGTGTCCATAAACAGTTTAAAAGTAGCCAAAATTGTCACACAGAGACGAGCATCCTACAGCATTTTAAGAGGAAGAGGACAGAGGTCACAGGAGTAGGAGTAGAAATAACTGAGGGGGACGAGCTTGCAAGTTGTATGGATAGCTACTAAACATAGTAAATTCTAAAACTCGCGTAGTAAAAAGACTTTGTTAGTCCAACGGCAGGTCATCAGAGTTTGCATTGAAGACAGTTCTGTGTTCACAAATGTGTTGCAGGGAGAGTCGGGGCCAAGTGAGACCCAGGAAATATCACAGACAGCTCACAAGTGTAACGTTAGGATAACTGAATACATTTGTACTGTGGCTAGCTACATTGCTACGAACCTCACGAAAAATAAAGAATGTGGAGCTGATAGAGAAACTACTGCTTTTTTTCAGGTGACAAGAACAAGGTGCAGAAGCTAGTCCAGATGGCCTGGACTTTTGTGAATGACAGGTATTTTTGTCTGAAATAGGGATTTTGAGATTGACCACAGTAACAACATTTTATGCCAATATTCGGTTTATTTACTATCTACCGTATTTTAATGTTTATAAAGTATGTCATTTTGTTACCCACAGATTTTAATTCCTGTCACAGTGAAAACTAAAATAATGAATAACAGATCTGTGTGGCACAGTAACCTCACCTAAAGTGTGAACTCTGGTTGGCTTCTGCTACAGCTCTGTGGAATTTCTATATATGCCAGATGTTAGCAGATTGACAGATGTGAGCTAAGGAAATCTTAATAACAATAATACTATCCACTGTGTTCCTCCCAAGCCTTTGCACCATGGTGGCCCTGCAGTGGGAGCCGCAGATCATTGCCGTGGCTGTCATGTATCTGGCTGGACGTCTCTGCAAGTTCGACATCCAGGACTGGACCTCCAAGCAGTCGTCCCGGCGCTGGTGGGAGCAGTTTGTCCATGATGTGCCTGTGGAAGTGCTGGAAGGTAATGGGAATACCGCCACACTGTTCAGAGTATGTTTGGTTTACATGCTTCTCTAATCTACCTTTTCTCTTGATGGCTTCATTTCTCCTGTTCTCACACAGATATCTGCCACCAGATCCTGGACTTGTATTCTCAGGCTAAGCAGCAGATACCTGATGCAGGGATAGGGACTGGGGAAAACCCCCCGCTACCTTCTATACTGTCACCCTCAGCCACACCGCCAGCCAAGAAGGCCTCCCCTCAGACCAGCCCTAGACCACCCAGACCAGCCCAGGTGAGTGGACTCAACCTCCTATAAGTGTGTGTTGGATCTCATTTTATAAATTAAATTGTCTGACTCTGATACTACATGTGTTTTTTTTTTTTTAGCCCTCTCCCAAAGATGACAGCAAGGTCACTAGTAAGTAAAACTCCTGCATAGCTAGCAGATTGTAAACGAACTGATGGACTCGCAACGGAGTTTCAGTTCATTAATCCATTTACTGTCATCTTTACATTGGTTTTCTTTATCAGTGGCTTCTTTGTCTTTGATTGGATTTTTTTTCTTTTTCAGAGCTCACAAATCTAGAACCTCCTCCGCCTCCTCCTCCACCCCCACCTCCTCCTCCAGTCTCCATAAACCCAGGTCAGTGTCTTAACTCCAAAAAATTCCATCAGATTGTAGCTTTTATAGTCTAATACACTCAGAATCTTAAAAAAGGAAATGTTATTACACATTTTCCTTATAAAACGGAGAAATACAACCATACAACTTTTGATTTCAGGTTTCTCTCTTTGATCAAACGAATTGTGTTCATCATAAACAACTCACTCGCCTGGTTAGTCTTTCCACTATTCCAACAATCGCCAGCTGGTTTGGTGGAAATAAACCCTTAATTCAGCTAGTTAGATAATAACACTAATAATAATATTAAACTTGATTTAGATAGCCCCTTTCCTACAAGACATGGCACTCCATGTGCTTCACATAAAAAAGACACAGAATGAGCATTAATAACAGGGATAGCATGCTATAATGTAAAGTAAAATGGAGAATAACACCTGCTTGATGATAATATTTAAAAATAAGGTAAAAACTGTCTAACATAAGGTGAACAATAAAACCCACTGAATTATAATGCACTGAAAAGAGTGATGCAAAAACTGTAGTGCCCAGTCACAGGTAGCTAAAGGCTAAAGTGAAGAGAAAAGCTTTAGCTTTCATGTTTAGCCAGCTGGCTTCCCTGATATCTACGGGTCATGTGTTTCATAGCTTTGGGGTGTAATTGACAAAGCTGCATCCCTGATTTTCTTTCTGCTGTTTCTGGACATCTCCCATAAACCAGTAGAGGGCGATCACAGTGTTCTTGAAGGCAATTAGGTTTGTAGTTGGCGAACTGTCTGAGCCCCCTCTTCACTGGTCAAACGCTTTGATCTCCGAAGATGTGGAAGCCTGCCAGCTGCGGCGCAGAGTCAGGTATCAGTCCACACAGCCCCGTCTCCGTGAAACATAAAACAGAAGAGAAACGTCCCCTCCAGTAGCTGAAGTTCATTCAGTTTGTTGCGCAGTGACCACATGCTATAGAGAAATATTCTTGGTAACTAACTAACACACTAACTAACGAGCATAGTGTGTCAGAAGCCTGCAGCTGTTTTTCATGTTGCTTTCTGTTAAAATTTTGTTATAATGTTACCACAGCACAGTGGTTAGTTGTGGACAGCCAATCGGCTCCACACCGTGGCGCGCGTGTGTTGCTGCCGCATGTAAATTGACTTGATATACACTCACCTAAAGGATTATTAGGAACACCTGTTCAATTTCTCATCAATGCAATTATCTAGTCAACCAATCACATGGCAGTTGCTTCAATGCATTTAGGGGTGTGGTCCTGGTCAAGACAATCTCCTGAACTCCAAACTGAATGTCAGAATGGGAAAGAAAGGTGATTTAAGCAATTTTGAGCGTGGCATGGTTGTTGGTGCCAGACGGGCCGGTCTGAGTATTTCACAATCTGCTCAGTTACTGGGATTTTCACGCACAACCATTTCTAGGGTTTACAAAGAATGTTGTGAAAAGGGAAAAACATCCAGTATGCGGCAGTCCTGTGGGCGAAAATGCCTCGTTGATGCTAGAGGTCAGAGGAGAATGGGCCGACTGATTCAAGCTGATAGAAGAGCAACTTTGACTGAAATAACCACTCGTTACAACCGAGGTATGCGGCAAAGCATTTGTGAAGCCACAACACGCACAACCTTGAGGCGGATGGGCTACAACAGCAGAAGACCCCACCGGGTACCACTCATCTCCACTACAAATAGGAAAAAGAGGCTACAATTTGCAAGAGCTCACCAAAATTGGACAGTTGAAGACTGGAAAAATGTCGCCTGGTCTGATGAGTCTCGATTTCTGTTGAGACATTCAGATGGTAGAGTCAGAATTTGGCGTAAACAGAATGAGAACATGGATCCATCATGCCTTGTTACCACTGTGCAGGCTGGTGGTGGTGGTGTAATGGTGTGGGGGATGTTTTCTTGGCACACTTTAGGCCCCTTAGTGCCAATTGGGCATCGTTTAAATGCCACGGCCTACCTGAGCATTGTTTCTGACCATGTCCATCCCTTTATGGCCAC
>NC_060160.1:27058400-27106554 GCF_021292245.1 Micropterus dolomieu | reverse complement strand
AATTAGTAAAATACAATAAAATAAAAGGGATAAAATAAAGTCAAATAAGATCGGGAAAAGCTCTCCTATAAAAGTATGTTTTAAGAAGGGACTTAAAAAGAGTTCACTGACTCAGCCGACCTGATTTCCTCGGGCAGGCTGTTCCAGAGCCTCGGGGGCCTGACAGCAAACGCTCTGTCCCCTTTAGTTTTCAGTCGAGACTCTGGAACAGACATCAGACCTCTGCCCGAGGATCTCAAGGTACGTGCTGGTGCGTATGGGACTAAAAGGTCAGAAATATAACAAGGCGAGAGACCATGAAGAGCTTTAAAAGTGATCAATAAAATTTTAAAGTCAATTCTAAAACATACTGGGAGCCAGTGTAATGAAGCTAAAATAGGAGTAATGTGGTCATATTTCTTTGTTCTGGTTAAAAGCCTGGCAGCTGAGTTCTGGACAGTCTGGAGTCGATCAGTAGATTTTTGGGTTAAACAGGTGAAAAGGCTGTTGCAATAATCCAGGCGTGATGAGATAAAGGCGTGTAAAATGGTCTTGGTGGCCTTTCAAAGTTAACATAGATCGAATTTTTGCTATATTTCTAAGTTGATAAAAACATGATTGATCAAGCTTTGTGGTGTGCTGCTCGAAATTTAAATTACTATCAAACCAAACACCAAGGTTCTTTGACACAGGCTTAATGTGAAGATTCAATTCTTAGGGAGTTGTTGTTGTCACTCTCCAAGCTGTGCTGAGCTTTATGTTTTCCGTGTGGGAAGTGAGTTCTGAGCCTAGATACCAAACATCAGCACTGTACATATTCTACATCTACATAATAATCCATTTTAGCATTTTATTTTCTATTTTGGCTGTACTGAATTAGATTAGATTAGGTTTTATAATATTTTGCCAACCCCCGCATGTAATGCTGTCACTGTTTTTGTGGTTGACTTTGGCAGTAAATAAATAACCACAATACTGTTTGATTGCATGTGATGTAGAAAAGTAAACTAAACTCAGAGACGCTACGCGGGCTCTGCTTCTGTTATATGGAAACCTTTCACACGCTCTTTGTTACCATATGCTGTGCTGTGAGAAACAAAGACAAAGCACAGGAAACTGAGCAAGCAGGACACACAGCACAGCTGGCAGCAGAGAGAAAACTCTGCCTCAGCAGTGTTCCTAGCAGGAACACACTGTCACACACATCCTTTGGGTGATTTACATACTGTATGTGCAAACCATAGACTTTCTGATGCAAACACACACAGTGGTTTATTTGTTCCATATTTATATTTAATAAAGCTGCTGTGCAAATGCTCCATTTGGCTGATTTAACCATTTCCTCACTGGATCCATCCCAGCAGGTGACTGGGGCTCTCACAGTGATGTCGGACAAAACAATGCACTATTATTGTCTCCTCGACGCGCCTTTTTTCCCACAGTGCTTTCGGTCCATTATGTGTGCTGGAATGTGGGTATTCCTGACCAGGCGGCTTTTCTGAACAAATCCCAGTGATACTAGGCCAGGGCTAATTGTTTTTTTTTTTTACAGCACTCTTTAATAGGAGTGACGGTGCTCGGTTTTAATTGGCATGGGAGCTAGCCTGGTGCTTTGTAACATTTTCAAATGAACACAAATCACTGCACCAACAGAAGAGATTTCATTTAAAGTTAATGAGAGCCAAGTGACTAAAGAAAAAACTTATTTGGGAAAGACATAAAACAACTTGTAACTTTGGCAGCGCTGTCAGTGACACTGACATTCAAGCCAGAAGACATATTATTATTAATCTTATCAAGTGCCAAGTCAAACCCCTTTATAGTTATGGCTTAGTGAAGGACTATTTGAATTAATTATTAGAATTGCTCTTCTTCTGAAGCAATGTCTTCATAGCGTGACTCCCCTGTAAGAGATGGGGACAGACAGCTCTTATAAGGCTTCAGCAGTCTTACATTGGAGTTTACAGTCCAAGAAAAAGATTTGTTAAAATCTTGTGCACAGAGGGTAACTTTACAGCCCCTTAATTTGATTAAATGATACGCAGCTTTTATCTTGTGTACACAAGTAAAGCTAATAATATATTGTGCAGAAAAATGATCTCTTGAGACTATGGGGGCTCCATATGAGTTAAACAAATCTAGTGGCTATAGTCCAAAATCACAAACTTTTTATTATAAAATTCCCTCTTTGCGTTTCTGGACAGTATTTCCTTGCGGAGCTGCAGTGGAGGAGTCCTCCATGTTAGCTGCTTGTTCGTTTGTTGCTGGACAAAACAAACAAAAGACCTACATGCAACTGCCATGGTAAAAACCATTTGTGCTATCTCATTACAGAAAATCAGGAGTTAGGTGTTGTAACTATCTCTTGGTGAACAACAACCACCGCTAGGCTAATCGGCTAGTATACAGTCTATGGTATTTTCTCATCTAACTCTTGGACAGAACGTAACAAGTATTTCCCTAACCGATGGATGGAGAAATCCAATTCCATGACAAATACCATGATGTGGAGCAAAAAATGACACAGCAAGTAACTAACTTTAGCTAAGTTGTAGGTTAGCAGTGAAGCAGACTTGAAGCTAACATGCAGAGAGGACGAACCGGTCCCAGAGCATCGACTGTATAAAAGAAGTGGACGTAGTCATTGTGACCCCACCCGTTGGTTTGTGGACTGCCGTTTTGAAGCCTCGAGTTTGGACGATAGAGCGCCGCCATGTTTAGTTTTTGCAACCAGCGGCACCGGATGTGACCATATATGGAGACAGTGGAGCTAACCGCCGTGTGCGGAGCTAGCTAGCTTGCTTAGCTAGGTGCAACTGTTATTCATGTTATTCATGTTAACTGTCATTTTAACAGCTGACAATTTTGTCTAGTGAACAACAGTCTTAAAACTAAATGTACTCACCAGAGAAAGTGAACAGCCGACTCGTTATATGCTTTTTCAGCGGTGCTAGTTAAATTTACACTAGCCTTATTGACAGGTCGCCATGGTAATGACTTGTTATGGTCTATTTTCAGGAGCATAATTTACTAAGTGAACATCATGTTGTATTGAAGAAGACACGTAACTAGCGATTGAGACCATAAACTCACTATGAAAGTGTTTACTGAGGTAATAAATCAGGTGAGAAGTAGCCTTATTTTACCATTATTTCTAATGGAACCGGACTTCTTTTTGCAACCAGAGGAGTTGCCAACTGCTGGCTGTTCGATAGAATGCAGGTTTAAGGGACTTCCGCATTGGCTTTGTGTCTCAGACCGGAAGCTTCCCGCTTGTCTCAGAGGCAGCAGAACAGCACCAGACAGCGATACTCGCAGCTCTTCTGCTACTGTAGCTAACATCACAACAACAGCATGTCTTGGCCTAGAAAGTAAGCTGAATGTCAGTGGACAAGTCATTTAACGTTACCTGACACACAAATCCTGGCTGGAATAGAGTTGGGTGGCTTGGTCCGGTCTACTTTGTTTCCCATTTACAGAGCCAGGTCTGTGTACAAACACCAAATTGTTTTTCAGCGCACACACAGAATGGACAGCTAACCGTGAGGAGACATTCGCTGAATTTGACATAAAGACGTGCACTGGATTAGAATCACTTACCCCACCCCAACCTATCCTTAAAAATGGGTTTCAAAACCCTGGAGCAATACAAACTTCTGCAAAGTACACTGAAGACACACAAATTGGAAAAAAAAAGAAAAGAAATTCCATACATTAATTTTCTGCCACTAATCAGGTTCAGGTGCGTTTTGTGTAATCACTAATATCCACTTTTGATTTGGTGAAACTGCCCTAAAAGATTCCCCATATGCATAGCCTAAATAAATGGCCTCTGCCACACATCCCTTTGTTTTTCCACCAGCAGACAGTGGATTCTGTATAGAAACGGGCGCATTCTCCCATGGGCTGTTCAAACCTTTTCATAGCTCCACACACACAGACAAAGACCTTCCCATGCTGCCTCATTATCATAACAACACAGGCTCTCCCTCCATCGCACGCTGTAAATCCGTCACACACACACACACACACAAAGAGATGCCTCGCACAGATACAGCGTAGTGAAGGGTCATTCAACTTTTCATTCAAATCAACTAGAAAACCTCCAACAAACACGCACAGCTTCCTGGATGTGAACTAATTACCCACAATGTTCACATAAAATATTAGATTATTAGATTAGATTAGCTATGTAGGGAACGGGATTTTGATTGGCTAAAGACAAAACCTTTTTTATCACAATGAATTCAAACATGTGGAACAGTTTTTATTTGCACTTACAAAGTCATGGCTCAAAGGGAAAAAGCTAAGTTGGCTGTTTCTAACTTGGGTCATTAACCTGCAGTTTTCTTCCTATAAAAACACACAGTACATTTTCTAGTCCTCCCACGTGGCTTTTACCCTCTTTGCCATACAACAGCAGAAGTTATGGGTCTCCAGAGGACCATTGAGAGGCTGTATATGAGATAGTTTGTGGATTGCCCCAATTACAGGATCTTTCAGGAATTAAAACCAGCAATGCTGCACTGGAGGAAAGACAACAGTGGCTTTTATGAGCTGCAGGACTGGGAGAAGAAATGGAACTTCAGACAAATGTACATTTAGCAGAAGATTTTTTTCCTGTATTAAAAATACATTTTTTAGGGGTCTAAATTCTAATGCAGGTTTTTAAGGGTTAATTTTAGCAAGATGAGTCAATTAAGAGCAGTTTCTTATAAACAATGACTGCCATGGAAGTCAAATGGACATGAGTCTGTCAATGGGTAAAGGAGAAGGATAAATAAAACTATTTCTCATGGTTTAGGTTCTAGGTTCTTTAGTTCCAATGTTTTAGTGTTAGGAGAAAGCTTAATACTACAGCATACCATGACACTTTAGACAAGTGGTTCTTAACCAGGGGGTCGAGATCCCAATAACAGGCGGTAAGATAAATCTGAAGGGGTTGTAAGATCAACAGCATAGCAAGGCAGAAAAGCACAAAACTATGCTAACTTTCCTCAAATCAAATTGTCACATCTTTCTTGTCAATTATTGAGTATTAAGTCCAGAGGTGTAAAGTAACCAAGAACTGTACTTCATTACAATTTTACTGGTTACTGGTAATTCACTTGAATATTTTCAAATCATGCTTCTACTCCATCACATTTTTTAACAGATTTAGTTACAAGTTACTTTATAGATTTTGCTCACAAAACAAAATCAGCAAATGAGTTATGACGTATTAAATATGTAAAATGAAGCTACCCAGCAGCAGGGGTGGGCAATATGGCAAGAATATATATATATAGATTTATTTCAGGCAGGATAACGATTCACGATCTTATCACGATTCATTTTCATGTTGGTTTTTAAGACTGTTTTGCAAGTTATTGGTAACTTAAAAAGAGAAAAATAACACAACTTTATTAAATCGTATACAATGTAGCCTAATATTTAATTCAAACAAAGAACTGATTCATTTTGTTCTCGTAGGATTTTAAAGATTTTATTATAGGTCTACATCATTTGATTTGATCTTCTCATGATTCTTAGTAACGTTAGTTGTTTGAGCAAAAAGTAAATGTATCTGTTCTTCAAGATACTCTGTAAATCATCTCGGTACTGTTTTCCCAGCTGTTCTCTGTGTTCGGTTCTGTTCATGCCATATTCACTTAGAGTAAGGTGACCAGATTTCTGAAATGAAAACCAGGACATTTTTGGTTTGGTGGTCAGTATGTCATTAAAAAACATAATGTTATTGTATATGAAATAAAAAATGGGGAAATTTTGGTTTTAGAATCTCAAAGATAACTTAACTTTACAAATAATAATCTCTCAAATATAACTCTTCTGAATGAAATCAAGTCATTTTGAGGCAGAATCTACCATTCAGTCAATGAGTCACTTTCTGGCAAGTGGAATACTGCATTACGTGGGTTGTACTGGCCATTTAAAGGTATTTCAACAGGTAAAAAGGTCTGGATTGGTTGGTACACAGCCAGTTAAATAATGTAGAGTCATAAGGATAAATACAAAAGAGAGCTTAAGCAGTAAGTCACGTTAATCATAGGCTTCATTTCGTTTCCAAATATAAACAAGGATATTACACATACCAAACATTTACCTGACACTTTTATCCAAAGCGACTTACAGTTGCTACATGTCAGAGGTCACACACCTCTGGAGCAACGAGGGGTTAAATGTCTTGCTCAGGGATACAATTGTGGATTGGTCACAGTGGGGGATTGAACCTGGGTCCCTCACACCAAAAGTATGTGTCTTATCCATTGCGCCATCACCACCCCTAACACATAACTTTATTCCATCGGCACCAACAGGTGATCATCATTGGCTATGATCACATAGGCTAAATGTCATGCCTGGTTACGCTATAAACTGCAAACACTTATTTGGCCACAACAGTGATTATTCTGTTAAAAGACATACCTTTGTATAAAATTATGTTTATTTGCATGTTATGTCTGTTTGATCCAGATGAAAACAGCTGTAGACATAAAAAGACTGGGCAATACAGCTTTAACATGGCGCTCACGCTCCCGCGGACGGCAATCTATTTTCTGCGGACGATCACTTTTCAGCACGACACCTGTATGCTCTGCTGTCCAGTCTTTCTGGCAACGTAAAATCGGATTTCAGGTCTGTGAACACCTTATACAGTCTATGATTAACACACGTTTAAAAACAGGGACAGCAGAGGAGCCAGGGGACATGGGGACCTTTAATGTTAATTTTATGACGCCCAACAGTTCCAGTGTTGCCTTTGTTGACAGAGGAGGACGCAGGCAGCTGACTAGCCATGTTGACAGAGCAGCTGTCAACTGCGTGTATGAGCACATAACTAAAACTGATAGATTGTGCACTGTAGCATGATACTAACAATCCCTCTGAAAAGGCAGATCGTGGAGACATTTTAATCATCCACGATCTAACATCGTAATATCACACACCCCTACCCAGCAGTACATAAAGACATTAAAATGAGCTCCATCTCTACCAGCTGCAGTGATTAACACATTAATGCATCAATAATTAGAATCCAATTTTATAATATATTATTGTAAAATGGGCCATTCTGCATAATAAGTGTACTTGGATGCTAATACTTTTGTACTTTTACTTAAGTACAATTTTGAATGCTGGACTTTTACTTGTAACAGAGTATTTGTACACTGCAGTATTACCTCCCTGAAACATCTGAGTACTCCTTCAACCGCAGGATCCTTTTCCTCCTTCAGGCCTCTAAAAACTGATATACAGATAAAGCAAGTTTGCTGATAATGTATTGATGGTTCAGACTCGCAGCACTTTGTTAGTGCTTAATGCAGAAAAAGCTGACTTCAGAACTTTAAACACAAGACGCAACATTTAGTTTACTAACATATAACAGGAATCTTTCCCTAGCTGAACACTAGCCTAAACCTAACCGCACAGGACTCAGGATGCGAACCCTGGTCTCTGCTGTCAAAGCCCTGATACATTTGGGATTCTGTCCAAGCAGCTATTACATTTCCCATCATAATAAAAGTGGGAAAACAAAATAGTATCATATAAAAGTAATGTCTAGGAGACAGGGTAGCCATTGCTTTCTGTTAAGAAAAAGCACAAAAAGTTTAGTTGATAAGTCCGGTGGAATGAATGGAGTTGCTGAGGTTTACACTGCCCCAAATAATGCATCTGCTTCCAGGTTGTTCCAGATTCTTAAGTGGCGTGTTGACTTGTGTCTCTCTTTCATGTAACTAACCCCCAAAAATGCATGACTAAATAAACAATGACACGGTAGATTACTACAATAGGTTGGGGGTTCATCTGACCTGGTTGCTCGTGGAAAACTATTTCACTGCTGCGCTCTCTATCTTCAGGTCCTGCAAGTTTCTAACAAGGCACTGTGCGCATAGACACACCTGATCTGCCTGAAATCTGCAGCATCAAAGTACAACCCAACACCAGGAAGCCACAGCTGCTCACATCTTTCATCAGGGGCATTGATGAGGTCAATGGGAAATTTGAGATATCTGAGCTGTTTATGCCACCAATAGATCACTATTGGCTATGTGTGACCAAACCAAACCACCTGAATCCCACATGAGGAGAGCTTAACTTTTATCAAGGACTACTAAATTTGAATTTGAATAACAAATATGTAAACTTTAACATGCTAACAGCAGGTCTATCTTGAGAGACATGCTGAGTAAACTTCCAAAAGTTTTCCAGAGAAATCTGGATATGACAGGAAGTTGCACTTTAACGGAAGAAAATACAGGCTTTCTTTCTAGCGCAATCATTCTATGACTCATTCTATGTGTTAGACTAGAAATAAAAGCCTAATTATTAGCTCAGTCTGCACAGTAATATTTACTTTGCACACTGCTCACAGTGCACCGACAAATCAGACTTGAAATGAAACAATAAGCTACACTTTTTACACATTTTAAAATGTATGATCAGTATAGGTTTGACTCCCAAACCATGTATGACATATGACATAGATTTTAGAGAGACAATGGTCCTTTTTAAGAACTGCAGATTTCCTCCATTCCCAAACTGCTACTTCAGTCAGGCTTTGCAGATTCTGGTGACCTCAGCCTCAATACACACCATTTCCAGACAGACAGCTCCGATGAGTGAGATGTGTTACCGTTTAAACGTGTAATGGAAAGGAGAACTGCGTGGGACCAACAACACACTGAAGTGGCATCTTGTGGTTTTATGTAAGAGTTACAAAGAACATGTCTCCTCAGGATTTCAACTGATTATATCACCCCTGAAACATTTTTCCAGGATGGATTCTTTCTCAGGCTTCTCAAACTGATCCAGATCAGCTGAAGCCATCAGATGTACACACCTACTACAGGATCTAGTGGACACTGCATAATGTCCATTGTGGGTTCCTTTTCCTGTTCCTGTTAACTGAGCCGGTTCCTCTCAAGGTGGAACTGTCAGAAGACTAAAGACAACAGTTAATCACAGTAACGCACGACTTGAAACAGTGACCTGCGCCCACATGCAGGGCTGCAGATTGAAGATTTCCACAACGGAGAGTTGAATGATGTTGAATGATAAGTGCCTCAATGTTTCAGTTCCCCTGAAATCCTAAGAAAAGGCATCAAACATAACAGAGACCAAATAGAAGGGAATGTCAGAGAAACAGTTCTGTATCCCAGTGTTAAAACTGTATTTTACTTCCTAAAGGTGGATCACAGTGCCTCACTTTAGATTTAAACACTGCAGGTTAGGCTTCAAACTGTAGCAGCACTCCAATTAAATAGTTTGACGTTTTGGGAAATATGTTTATTCACTTTTCTGTATGCTAAGCTAAGCTAACCATCTCTTGGCTTCATATTCATACAGTATATTTCGTACAGACATGAGAGTGGTGTCATCTAACTCTGCAAAACAGCGAATAAACGGATTTTCCAAAATGTTGAACTGTACCCTAATTATTTATAATGTAAGTCATGATTTTCCCCGTATGCTTTACTATGGCTTTTTAAAGGTTAAGGAAAAAACTTTCCACACTGTATTCTGTATCTGCTTGTTCAAACCCCTTATTATATGATGCTGACGCCAACGCTTACTCTATGACACTATGTTACTCTATGTTATTTAGTGCAGCGCCTTTACATCCATTAGAAGTATTCTAAATGGCTTGTGCAACATTTTATACACATTTCCTCAAAATCCAGCCTGACATATTAGGTACCTTTTGTGACATTTGGTTGCACACTATTTTCTTTAATTTGGGTTTGGGTTCTTTAATTTCTGTTTAGCATTTATTAGCAGTCTACACATTAAAAATAGTTCACAGTGGTTAAGAGTCAAAATACATGTTAAGGTCAGTGGTGCAATGTAACTGAATACTGAGCTAAAAGAGCTGAACGGGTGCAGGACAGATGCAGAGCTGGCCTTCTTTCTATTGATCCAGTCAGTAACATTTTATTAGCTGCTTGCTGTGTCTTGTGTTGCTGCGTTTGCTTGATGTTTGGCTGTGTTAGCAAACTTGTCGACTTTCACAGACAGAGGTTTAGCCGCTAGCTAAAAGTTGATGTTAGCTAACTAGAAAACACACTCAGACATCAGTAACGTTACTCTGCTCTTGCGTCGGTTGCTGTCTAGCTTTGTTAGCTAGCCCAAGTTTAAAGCAACATTATGCTGCTGCTGGTGGAGAGAGGCGACGCTGTCGAGCCAGAGCCGGGCGAGCAGGCAACATAACCGGGCTCAGCCGCCTCTATGGACATACCGTTAGCTAATGAGAAAGGCGAAGAGACCAAAGAGGACGCTGACGAAGAAGAAACAGAGAGTGACCAAGCAAGAGGGTGGCGGGCGACGTGTTGTCGCATTCGCATGATGTCTGACTGTGTTAGCAATGTTGGCCTAATGTAATCATAACAAAAAGCACTTGTACAGCTGGCCTTAGTTACAACAGCGATTAATTACACTGAAACTGCAGGGGCGCCAAATCAAACAAAAAAACACATCTTACATAATATTTCTTTAAATTACCCATCAGGATATAAAGTTATTCAACTGAGCTCAACATACAAATTAATGCAGCAGTAATATTTATCCAGAAACATCAGATGACAGTGAACATTTTACTCCACTATGACTACTTTAAGTACATGTTGCTGACATACTTTTACGAGTAAGTTTTGAATGCATGACTTTTACCTGTAGCGGAGTATTTTCACTGTGTGGTATTAATACTTTTACTGAAGTAAATGATCATACTTCTTCCACCACCTTTGGTTAAGATGCAGTTATGCAACTGCAAGGTCTATGCAGGCGTGGGAAGCAGAATTGAAATTGAATCTCCCCATTGAAACAAGACCTGAATGTGACCCTGATGACAGTGTGAGAGAAAGAACTGGTGCTGGGGGACTATCTGGGTGCTCTGGCTCTTATCACAGGGGTCAGCAAAACACACTCGGAGTCTTATCTCCATGGTGGCTGTGCTCAACACTGCACATTGGGCGTATTCCAAGAATCACACTCAGAGAACAGAACATTTAGTGTAGTTACCAGTTAGTACAGAGTGCAGGACAGGAGATCGGTGCAGCACACACACACACACACACATCAAAGAGAGCCACAGCTGTTGGAGCAATCTCTGCACTGCTCAGGTCGGACAGTGTGACAGATTTGAAAGGCTTTGAGTTTTACAGCTTTGTTCCAGAATGCGTACTTTCTCATTAGGATCGATCACTTTAGGGTTAGAGTGATTTATAGCACAAAGTGGTCAAAGTGACCACAGGCGGGATGCACTCAATTTAAAAAGACAGAGTCTGTGTGTACGTAAGCCGATAACAGCTGCTTAAAGCAGTGAAGGGTGTACGCTTCTTTCTGAAACTTGCTTTGGGCTATTAGATTGGGTCTAGAGCTGATAGCCAACCTTAAACTTTATGAGTACAGGCCACAGCAGGGGTGCAGGAGGGCGCTAGAGATCTTTTTGAACTAACTTGTATCGGAATTCTGAAAATAAAAAATTCTGGAGAAAATGAGAGAAATGTCATCTGAATAACCCAGACCCCAAAGTGACACCTTCATAACACTTGTTTTATCCAACCAACAGTCCAAAGCTTGAAATGATTAACAGACAGTTATTGAAATCGTTAAAAGCAGCAAATATTCACACATGAGAAGCTGGAATCATGAAATGTTTTTAAATGAAAAATAGCTTAAACCATCATCAAGACAGTTGATAGAATAGATTGCCAATTAATTGTCAGTCGATTAATTGATAGTTGTGTTGCAAGCATTTTTTTATTTGTGCAGTAACTAGTAACTAAAGATGTCAAATAAGGTAAAATTTAGGTAAAATGTACGATATCTTCCTCTGAAATGTAGCAGAGTAGAAGTAGAAAGTGGCATGAGAAGAAATTACTCAAGTAAAGTCCCTCAATGTTAACTTAAATAAATAAATAAATATGCCAGTTATATCCCACCACTGGTCCACAGCATTAAGTATCCAAAAGTATCAGAAGTTGGGAATTATACGCCTTGTTAGATTCTTTGGTTTATTTACTTTTAATTAATCTAGATCAGGTTCAAACTTTTATGTTTCCCACATTAAGTTATGTAAGTGGGTTGAGCTAAATGCTAATGTCAGACTTACTCTGATTTAGCTAACAGGCTAACAACAACAATGCCATCATGCTGATGTTCATTAAGTATACTGTTAACTATGTTAACTCCAGCATTGCTATCTTCATGTTCACGTGTGAGTTTGCTTCTATCTAGATGGATCACCGTTACCGTTAACTGCAACACAACTCAAGAGTAAAACACATTTGGCAATCTGTGGTTTAAATAACCAACTGATTAACTAATGATTAGTGATTTACACATGGAGTACTCAGCTGCTCGCTGTATTAGAAATAACCACATATCAACTGTCACAACAAACCTGGATGGAATGATAGCTATGTGAAACAGAAACTGCCAGCAATTCAAATTGTGCCCCTCCTGACCCGAATTCCACATCAAGATAGAGGTGGAGAACATGCAAAGACCTGAAGACAGCCCAGAGGCCAGTCCACAGGGAAGCTCAGAGGAGTCACCAAACAGCTTTAGTGCATTTAATTTTACATTTGTCAGGCCTATATATATTCTCATTTAATACAGACTTGAAAAGATGAACCCATTCTTTAAGAAACACCCACCGGGAATAATGAATATCCATTCCAAATGTCATTGCTTTTCCAGAAACCATAGTATAGACAGACAGACAGAATGACCAAAATCACAAGCAGTACAGAAAGTATGGAGACTAGTGGTTTACTGCTCACTCTCCTCACACAAAACGCTACAAAATTCAGTCTATGGCTCATTTTCAGCCTGGTATTTGTCCTTCTGTGTTCTTTTTCTCTTCCCTTCTCTCTCTCTCTATCTCTCTCTCTGTCTCTCTCTCTGTCTCTCTTTCTCTCTCACACACACAGACACTGTCACATGTTGTGTTTAGTGATACTGCAGACGTAGTCAACAGCCCGTGTGGAAATACTGCATCTGTTTGGCTGAGTGCGTCATTTATTTGTGTATTTTGATGAGCCATTGAGAATTCAACCAACTTGATTCAAGCTTTTTTTTACTCATTACATCAGCAAACTCTGTTGTTAATATGCAGATGTGTTTTCTTTTACAAAAGGAAAGCAATAATTGACATAATCAGCACCTTACATGGATGGTTAAGGGCACATTTTTGTAACTTTCATCTTGTAATGACATAATTATGTGTGCAGCCTTCTAATCCATGCTGAATAGTATTCAGAATATGTTCCCCTCATTATTGTCTATTATTAGAGGCTATTATTAGCTTTAGCCATTTTAATTATTTCAGTAAAAGTAAAAAGGCAACAATGAATGTGACGTCTGGTCTACTGAGTGTGTTTATTTCTCCAGCTGGACCTGCAGGTGACCTGTGTTAAGGACTTGGCCTTCCAGCCTTCCTGCCTGGACAGGCACTGACTGCAGTCCTGAGGATTAGGCTCCAATGTTCTGAGCTTATCATGAATTCAATTTGTCAAATTGAAAAGAAGATTGGATTATAGCATCAAAGAACCAGTGTTCCCTCTCAGATCAGATTTTGGTGGCTGATGTATAAATATTACTGTATCATACAACTACTCACAACTTGAGCTGTGTGTCATTTGGAATTTTTCAATACAGATGCCACTGCGAG
The DNA here is from genome assembly GCF_021292245.1 of Micropterus dolomieu. Taxonomy (NCBI): domain Eukaryota; kingdom Metazoa; phylum Chordata; class Actinopteri; order Centrarchiformes; family Centrarchidae; genus Micropterus; species Micropterus dolomieu. Next base: position 27,092,900 of record NC_060160.1, on the reverse strand, counting down.
CGCTGGATTTTAGCACAGATGCCAAAACAATACATTTTTGAGAAATATAAACATCGTCTTTCAACAATCAACCTGACCAAATACATCAGTGTGGAACACATAGAAGCTATTAAAGAACTTTACCTCAATTAAAAAGTTTAGGATTTAAATGAAGAAATATATATTTGAGGAATAAGTGAACACAAATTGGGCCATTAGTTTAAGATAATTGTTGGAAATTAGATGAGGCCCAGGGACTCAGTTTTAAAGACTTTGGCCAAAACTGAAGAAAAAAACTAAGCTGGATTCAGGGGGGCTATTAGTTTAGCTTAGCATAAAGAGTGGAAGCAGTGGACACAGCTAGCCTGGCTGTCCACATTAAAGAAAATATACCAACAATGTAAAGCTTGTTAACATGTTGTGTCTTGATTGTTTAATTTGTACATAAACGGGATGCGAACGAGTCGGCTCTATAAGCCAACAACAGTAGCTGGCTCCCGTCTGAGAGCCAATTTCTTACTTTTTGCAACAAATAAGAATGTAATTTAGGCAGTGACAGACAGAAGTGGTATTAAATGAAGAGCCGTTTGAGAGCTGAAAGAGTTGGCTCTCGGAAAGGAATGGAGCTATGAGATCCAGCTCCCTTCAAAGAGCTGTAATTCCATCACTAGTTTGGTACCACTGGGCCTCCCATAACCCACACATGCTGCATTTGCCAAAGACACTCTGCCCTCAACCAGCTAAAGATCAGTTTTGGTATTTCCAGCATGAATCCCTACACCAAACCCTTTCACGCTCATGAGTTTAACATTTCAAACAAATGAGCTCCCTTTTAATATAATGAAATTCCAGCTGATCAGTCTGATTCAGACGGTTCAGTCCAACAGAAAGCTGGCCTTCACACTACAAGCTACCTGGACTGAAAACATGTTGTTGCCACTAAAGAATACACTGTAAATGCATGAAAGACACACATCCACCTGTGCAGACATGTTGCTGACAGACTGCACAGGCATTTCCAGTCAGGCACTGAAAATGCACAGCACAGCAGTGGCAACAAGTGTGAGGCAGGGGAGGCATGGGACTCAAACAAACAACCATCCTTAAAACACTGAAATTCAGGGACATTGGCAAAAGCAGTAAATGAAACCTAGTCCATGGAAGATAAAAAATCAACAGCGAGATTCCCAAATCTGAACGCTGAACAACCTGGGAGGCTTTTGTATAGGGATGAACCGATCTGATACTGATATCGGATACGATACTGACTCAAACAGCTGCATTGGGTACACTGTTTCCCACAGACTGACAGCACTACCAGCATTCACAAGAGTACTTCTCCAAACCAGAAAAACAAGTATGTTTACCAGTAGGCTGTGGGCCTCACCAATCTGTGAAATGCACGCTTGATCGCCATCTAAGCTTTTTGTCTCTGCAGAAAACATACACTGAGACCTGCTGCAATGTGTCAAAGACAGGAGTTAGCATGCCGCTGACTGGCACCTCAGCTGCCACCCACCTCCAGCTGTGCTTTCAACTGAATGACTTGCTGACGCGACTTTCAGTTACCGTCCTGCTGGCTCCACTGAGGTGCTAAATCCTCATTAGATCTGACTTCATCCAAAATGAGTTGAGGTAATTAGGACGGGGCCATCTGTGCCAGGCCGGCCCGGGCCAGACAGTGTCACAAAGCAAGGTGACTAGAAGGCACCACCTCAGATTTTAGATATCATGGAAGATAAAACTATGAATTAAGGTCCGGACTGAGGTTTGAAGTAGAAATAATTATACATTATTGATTCTCCTCCTCCTGGTGTTGGCTACGAGGTTAGAAGGTCATGTGTTAAGTCAAGCACTGCTGCCTTTTCCAGAATGTACTGGGCATGGAGGCAGTGATACACACAGGGTAACAGAGCTCCTACGCTGTTCTTATGTTTTATGTAAATGTGGTATATTATAAGGCACAGGCCCTTTCTGTTCCCACACACAAGGCCATGTTTCATTAACTTGGTAACAGGCATTTGGTCTAGAGTCATCACACCAGCAATAAAATCCGTTATCACACTGATGTGGAAAGTAGATTCTCAACTAATATTTCCCTACAGTTAAGGTTAACATTGCATTTGTACATTTGAGGATACACTGGTACATCGCTCTGCTATGGGCAGCGCACACACACACACACACACACACAATACTGTCTTGTGAAAACCATGTATCTCTAAATTGTCTACTCTAGAAACTAATCATTACACATAACATAACATAAGACATTAAAAAAACCTTTTGGCTCTCTGAAAATGCATTTTTCAGAGAGTCAAAGGTTTTTTTATGTCTTATGTTATGCGTGTAATAAGAAGTAAGATAATGTTCTCATCCCACAAAGTATGATATAATGCTTCAGTGTATCTGGAAAATTCAAATTGTCAAAACCTGCCGCCTACATTAGCCAAAATGCAACAGACAGCTGGGTGGGAGATAGTGGTGTGTTATGCAAGTTGTAGCTTATACACTCAACCTGATCCATGATGCTGAAGCAGTCTGCTTGTTCTGTATGCAGGCTGTAACATTTGGAACAACTTTATGTTCTTGACTGTACAAATAGGAGCTGGATAAAACCTTGACTCATCTCGTGGTCTTCAGTGGATGGAGGACATATAGCACATAGGCTATGAGCATCTGCTGAAGACCCCGAGCTGCGGTTGAAAGCTCTAGGTAAAATCAATGAGCTGACCTTGATGTAAGATTATTTTGTCATGTTTTCTTGCTTTTGAAGATCTCTAATGCACAATTGGTGCTTGGGTTGGCAGAATGAGACGTTTGACTTAGAGCCTATGCTTTGTAGTGTACATTTAGGATGTAAGCTCCTGACAAGGCTGGTGCAGCTGTGATTATTCGTAGAAATCACCATGGGTGCACTCAATAAATGATGGATGACCACTGGACTGCAGTTTGGCAACTGATTCAACAGCATTAACCTGTCAACGTGGCAACTCCTTGACATAACAATCCCAACTCAAAGTCCACTTACTACTTTTCTACATGGCCTTCATCATCTTCATCACTTCTCCTCTTTGATGCTTCATTTTTAAGCATAAAAGATGCCTCAGCCTTTAAAGCTATGGCTGGAAGAATGAAAGCTACAGCAAGCACATTTCAACAGATCCATGTCCATGACAACTACAAACAAACCCCATCTGTTGATGAAGACTTTGTGATTGAAAGTCAGGAAAAAGCTAGCAAGACAGAACTGTCAACTGTTTAAGTTTATATCCGGGATCAAGAATTTGTTGTCTATAGATTCATTGGAACTTGAAGATCCTTTAGCCTATTTCTATTTCTTTCTGCAGAGTAGGGCCTAGGGTGAATTCAGGTTGACTGGGACACTTAAGCTTATGGGTAGCCTACTATACAGAGTTAATTTTGTAAGCCAATCACAACAATTATTATTGTGTTGTTGTTGAATGTCTATTGGATATGAAACAGAGGTTGTGACTGGTGTGACATCAAAGAAGTGGTCCTGTAGTTATTTTGGACCTCATGGTAAACCACCCGGCAAGTGTAAATCTATATAAAATTATAAGGATGATAATTCAAATAATTACAATAAGGATGTAACTGGATCAAATATTTATGATAATTAGATTTACAGCCCTGTCCCACTCAACCTGACAGTGTTAGATAAAGCGGAACAGGGCATTTCAGGTTGAGTAAGCACAGTGCTGCAGTTTCATGAAAAAAAGATAATGTAATATAATAATGTATTATAATAATGTATCTGAGTATCAAATTTATGGTTGGTAATTTCTTAAATACACTAGGCTACACAAAAGATGGCACCCACACAAAGAAAAGATTAACAGAAAGAGACAGGAATTAGTGAAAGGGGGACAGGGCATACGGAGAAGATAAGGACAACAATGTAGGAAGGGAAGAAAACTCAACAAGTGGAGGGAAGAGAAAATTGCAGTGGACGTTGAGGAATATAAAGGACAGGAAGCTAAGGTATAAGGTTTTTAGCCAAGGCATGGAACACCCTGAAACTGACATGTGAGTGAAAGGGCTGGTGAGAGGCCATGCATCAGGTAAAAGCCCCAAATAGTTTCTGAAATGCATTTATTAACTTACTTACATAGCCTAGTATTAATAAACTGAAGATTTATTGCCTTTAGACTACTCACAAACATGATTTCTTTTATGCATATTTGAATATTTTTAACTAAATTATATCTCTTTGAGTTACTGTACACTAACACATTATATATGCTGTTAAATGTTAATATAATATTGAAATGTCTAATAATATGTTATTAAATGTTGTAAAAAGTATTTCTCATGTGTTTAATGTTTAATTTTAACTATAAATAATATAGTGTCCCACTTCATCTAACAAAGTGTCCCACTCAACCTGATTGCTTCCAGTTTGCCGAAAAGGGTGACAGATGATGTTGAAAGATAAACAATTTGATAATAAATAAATTGGCTTAATTTCACCATAGATGTCTTCACAACAACCTATTTAAACAAAATACATGTAATACATTCTAACTGATTTAGGTAATTAAGGCACTTTACCTGACTTCATCCTATGTGTTGCAGCTTGTATGTCAAAAGCTCCAACATCTCAAGTATCAAGAGCAGCCTAGTCTACTTTATGCAGCCTATTAATTCAGCCCGAGCATCACTTACCGCTGAGCCCGGCTCCTCTGTGGAAGGGGGACAGGTCGTCCATAGACCTCCCCTGAGATGCTGTCTTTCCCTCGGGTGCTTTATGTATGTGGTTGTGGTGGTCGGGACTGCCGATGCTTCCGGTGCTGGATGTGCTACTACCATCCCCGACGTCCCGAACCGGCACCGAGCCGTTCAGGTTGCTCAGACTGGACTGGCTGTCGATGGAGCTCCGGGATCCGGCTCCGCTCCTCTCTTCGTCCAGCATGAGGACGATTTCCTTCAGCTCCGTGTTCTCCGTCCTCAGCGCGTCCTGGCTGGCCTCCAGCTCCTTCAGCTTCTGCTGGTACAGCTCGACATCTTTCCAGAGGACGCTGGCCGTGTAGCGGCCGAACCGCTGCCACTCCCGGGACACGGTCTTCCCCTTCTGCCGGTCATCGTCCAGGAAGCAGCACAGCTCCCGGAGCTCCAGGTTATCGTCCTGCAGTTTCTGATTGACCTCTTTCAGACTCCGGATCTCGTGAAGGTGGATCTGCAGTCTCCGGTTCACGTCTTTCATCATGTTCCCGTGCTCCAGCATCAGGTCCATGTTGCGGCTCTCCAGCCTCCTCAGCCTCCGGATCAGCTCCTCCTTCCCCAGTGTCAGCAGCTCCTCGTCGGACAGCTGGCTCATATCCGCCCCGTCCATAGCCCCACTGTTTCTAATGTTGTCCTAATAAACGGCGAGTCTTGTAACCGGTCTAGGACGGCAAAGTTATTATGAAATCAGACCCATGACATAGCCTAGTCCGCACCGGGCCACAGAGACAGACCCGCAGGCTCAGACCAGGCTGCGCTGCCTGTAATCCGTCCGAGGAGCAAATTCCAGCAGAGGACTGTTCGTTGGTCTCACTTTCTTAAACATTAACGATGCAAGTTAATTTTGGAGACGCGAGGAGACCCTGTCCGAAGCCTGAGACCAGAGCCGGTTGGTCCTCGAAGTGGAGGAGCATGGGAGGAGACAGAGAGAGAGAGAGAGAGAGAGAGAGAGAGAGAGAGCGAGCTCACCCCACTTTACAGAATGTAACACAGTGTCCTCTGCAGGCAGCCCCACAGACCTGAATCCAGGATCCTGCGTTTCTAACATAAGGGCCACCAGACAGCGTGGAGAGGTGTCTAAGTTAGGTGTAGCCCAACTTAGACTGTTCATGAGCCAAACTCACTGTTATATGCCCAGCGAGGAGAGGAGAGTGCAGCTGTTCTGGTTTCAGTGGGTAGAATCTTATTTTCAGACCTCCCGAACTTTAATGCCACACCGGCCAATGTTGGTTGGTTCTCTTCCACTAGCGCCAACTAACCCGCTGACTGTGTCATGTCCAGCTGGGAATTCAAATAGCTATAGCCTAAATATGTTACACACTAACATTTCAGAGACACTATATTAAGAAAACTGCCAGTGGGCTTTCAGACTTCATGCCACAGCACCCAGTACATCCCACCTTCACAACCTTTTCATATAAAGTCTATGTCCACAACGCAACACCACCCAACGTTTCCCATCTCTGCTCATAGAGACTCTTAAACTGAAAAGGGCACATGCACAATACCTCAGAAACTTTGCATGTACAGATACACCATGAATAGGTCACCATATTATATTTTTCATTGTAGCCTATATAGTGTGTAGGTATATTTTATATTTGATTCGGATTTGATCATAGATTGTACTTTTATTGTATTTCTTTTACTCTTTGCACTACATTCCCCTGAGATGCTTTGGCAACTTGAATTTCTCCCATGGGGGATCAACAGAGGAGCTTCTTCTCTTATCTTGGGTATCCATTTGCCAAGCATCTGACTATTCCATTTGTCATTCTTTTGTGGAAAAATATCAGATGCTGCACACATTTACGGGACACATGCTCTTACTCCAAACCAGAAAACCCTCTAGGCTTAATAGAACCAACTCACTCATGAAAATGATATCAGATAAACCAGGAGTGCTGCATGCACAGTGGCACAATATCACAGAAGTGAGAAGAACCCTTGTGTTATTCCAGCTTGTGTGCCTCAGTTGTTTTTTCAAAATGTTCCTTTAAAGTGGTTACATACAGACCCCTTTCAGGATTTAGACAGTGGTCCTGTCCAAATTAAGCCCATTTAATATCTCTGTTTGAACAATCTGGTAATTCTCCCATTCAAAATATATCTTTTAAATCTTTTAAAAGCAAAACCCATACTTTTGACAGCGTGGACATGAAATATCAAACAAGCAACATTATGCAACATGTAACACAGTTTGGACAAAACAGAATTTAAAGTATGAATAGAAAGAAAACCCTTTCTTAGACGCATTTAGAACACTGGGTCTGCACACACGTCCTTCTTTTATTGGTTTCAAATAGGCTCACTCAACACGTTTACTAAAATAAGTGCACTTCACCAATTAGCTGCTGAATGTACTTTTCTCCCTCTGCTTACTTTTGTCCCGCTTCATTAAATCCATTGTTATTTTAAATACATTCATCTTCCCCCATTCCACGACCTGGATTTCAACAATACCTCTAATATGCAAGACTGTACAGAAATGCAACTGGAGTGAACCCTTTTCTGCCTTTCAGTGAGCAATTGCCACACTAAAAATTATTATTATTATTATTATTATTATTGAGGCGACTGTTTTGCCCCTGGAGTCATGATTTAGACAACGTAAGGTCGCCATCTACTGGGCAGCCAGAGTTGACATGGATGATCATTCAACAATATGTTGCGAAAGAGATCAGTTCAACTCAAGAAACTACAATAATAGAAGAACCCACAGACCCACAATGCAGTGCGTCCTCTAATTGAAATTCAGAAGAGTGGATTCAATGAAAACTATGGCAAATAAATAGGATATATGGGATTAATAAAGGACTTGCTGATGGTGATATTAGTAATAAAATCACTAGTGTTGTAGATGATGACGTCACTATTAGCTCACTATAATGGTATTGCTGTTGTTGATGATGTTATTGGAATTATTCTTGGTCTAATACACAGACAGCAGCAGGGAGACTCTCCCTGTCTTCGGTAACGCGGTTAACAGCCTCGGTCGTTGGCTTCCTCCCATTTTGTGTGCAGCTGGACCGCACACCGACCGCACGGCTCCCGAATTTGCCGCCTGACCACAGACAGTCCAGGTTGACAGAGGACACAGCGGTTCACAACGTCAGAAGGACGCATAAAGCGGATGATTGGAGTTAGAGCAAAGTGCAGACAGGAAGCCGCGTCTGCACAACTTTCCCTTCCATGATCTCCAACGCACGCCATAATGGAGCGGAGTTATGGCCAAGTCCCGGGTCGGCTGTGGCTCTCGCCGATTGGCATCTGGTATTTTTTGGTATTATGTGTCGCACCTGTAATGTTGCACCCGCAGTGTTTGGACTTTAAGCCGCCCTTTCGACCGCTGAGGCAGCTGGAGTTTTGCGTCATGTACAAGGAGTTTGGCTGCTGTGATTATCAGAAAGACCAGGAACTAATGGCAAAGTACTATCAGATTATGGATAATTTCGATTATTATGGATATGCCAACTGTGCTGGGTTCGTCCAGGAGCTGCTCTGCCAGGTAGGCATGCGTGGACAAAGGTCGCTTGGCTTAGTCCAAAACGTCTCCATCATGCGCCAGCAGCCTGACAAACAGCAAAAACATGCGCCAGTAGCCAGACCAAACAGGATAAACATTGACTCTTAAAAAAACAGAAATCTATCATGTGTAAAAACCATTTGTGTCATTTACACTGGGGACCTTGGGGACATGTCCCCACCCCATTTATAATAGCCTAGCTAATTCTGTCCCCATCACGTTTTGTAAGCAAGATTTTCTGAAAAATAGCTTGCACCAAGGAATGTTAACCAACAAATGAAGATGCTTTGAGAAAGGTTTATTTATACTGCAAGAAAACATGCAATGCAGTTTAAATATACAAGAAACAAATGTGCATTGTCCAAAAAAACGTTGCTAAAAAAGCTACTGATAACTGTATTATAGTCTATTTGTTTGTTCATGAATTTTCACTTGCAAGATGAATTTTTTGTTTCCCTTTCGATATATAAAGACCACCATTTCCACCACAAAGCCATGCAGAAAATGTCTCCACAATGCAGGAAATTAAGTCTTTAAGGCTCCAATTTTCTGGGGGAGGACCCCCAAACCCCCACTCAAATATTTTATCATTTCCTATTTCTTCAAAATAGCGTTAAAGAATCTTCTTGTCTTGTTCTGGTGCATCTTCACATCTCGTGACCCAAGTGTATCGTCTCTCCCCTAATCTGAGCCCTTGTGTCCCCACCACGCAAAGTGACGCTCTGGGTAAAAACACTTCATGAATACCAAAACATTTCATCAGAATAATATGATCATACAGTAAAAATATACAATATTATGGCCACTTTTCATCAGGTACACTGATGAGCTGAATTAAGGTAAAGGTCTACCCTCACAGATGTAAGCAGAGGGAGAGAAGGTGTTAAAGCTTTGACACCTAAGATGTTGATTTAGCAACAGGGGCTGCAATTTATTATCAGGCAGATGTACCCAATAACAGTTTCACCATGAGCTTCCCAATCTGTTGGATTAGATTCCGGACGTTGTGTTTTTTTCTAGATGTGATGTATGTTCTTCATATGGGGAAAGACCAATTAGTCTCATTATTGGAAATTGATCATCATCAAATACTTGTTGTCCTGCTGATTATGCTTTTTTCTTTTTTGTTAAAAAATGCTTGCCCTTTGTGTGTTAAGACATTAACATAAAGTTGTGTTCTAAATATCCGTTAATCTTACACAAGCAAAAAGAAAATACATTACTACATTTGTCTGCAGGCATACAACATGAAACTTTTATATTACAATACTCTAACCTTAGTATTCTGTGCTTTCTGGTCTAGCTTAGAGACATTAGCTGACCCCACAAGTGTTCACTGACCTTCCAGCTCTAGTTATTTCTCCTTATTAGGGAGACAACAGTTTAACTGATAATGTAGAGACAGTAGCCCAGGCATCAGTTCTCTGGGAATCTTAAGGTTGAGTCTTACAAGAATGTTTACAAGAACTGACAGATTAGAGTACAACTCATGGGTAGTGATAGATTCCAAGTCTAAATTCCGAGTCTAAATATCAGATAGATTTGTTGTTCTAGGTTAAGGCCAGCTAAATGACCTAATAGGGAAACCTACAGGCACTAGGGGGGAAGACAGAAACATAAAATGGATCAAGAGATGTTCTCCTTCAGATTTGGTGTTGCCATTTGATGTGTTCACATGTTGTATGCTGCCACTGTCTCTCCTCGGCCGGGCTCAATAAACCATGCTATGTTGTATGTATGTCTTCATGAGTCTCTGAAACTTCTTCACACCTGAACCTGGCTCACAGTATTTCTTCAACGTTTTTATGATTATTGCCGTGTTTGCTGGATGTGTAAAAGTAAAGACTATCAAGTTAAAAGGGGACGACACGTCAGTGTTTACATATTGTGTCAGTTCTCAGCTTGTTTATGCTACCACAAAACAGTGCAGTCCTCATCGCTCTTCTCCATCTGTCCAGGTATGCTCTCCCTATGCAGCTCACCTCTTCGATGCTGAGGACCCGAGCACCCCGGTCAGGACCATCCCCGGCCTCTGTCCTGACTACTGCTCCCAGTTTTGGAAGAAGTGCAGCTCCACCATCCCTTTCCTGTCTGATGACCCACACATAGCCACAGTCAAAAAAGACCAGACACGTCTCTGCCAGTACCTGGAGCTAGACGACGTGGACTACTGCTACCCACACCTCCTCAGCAACCAGAAGCTCACCAAAAACCTGGGCCAGGTTCAGTCAGACTCAGACGGCTGTCTTCAGCTGTGCCTTGAAGAAGTTGCAAACGGGCTGCGGAACCCGCTAGCGATGGTGCACGCCAAAGACGGCACACATCGGTTCTTTGTGGCAGAACAGGTGGGCTTGGTGTGGACATACCTTCCTGACCGGTCCAAACTGGAGAAACCATTTTTGAATATTACTAAAGCAGTGTTAACTTCATCATGGGAAGGTGACGAGAGAGGCTTTCTGGGACTGACCTTTCACCCCAATTACAAGTACAACGGAAAGCTGTATGTGTATTACTCTGTGGAAGTTGGTTTCGATGAGAGGATCCGGATCAGTGAGTTCCATGTGTCAGCCAACGACATGAATGTGGTGGATCACACCTCTGAGCGGTAGGTATGGACTGTCGATCCAGGTTAGCAACATTGAAACATTTAAAACTCGGCATGCAGCCAGAGAAATAAACTCTCATGAGGATTTATACCTGGTCCTTTGTCTTTTTTGTCATGTGTCCATCCAGGGTTATTCTGGAGATTGATGAACCAGCATCAAACCACAATGGAGGGCAACTTCTATTTGCAGATGATGGCTACCTGTACATTTTCACAGGGGATGGTGGAATGGCAGGAGACCCATTCGGGAAATATGGGAATGCCCAGAACAAGTAAGATGTCCACTTAAGATTTCCAAAAGTAGACACCCTTAAATGATCTGAAGTAACAAAGGATGTACCCGACTTAAGAAAATGTAGCAAAGAACCATATGTAGGACTTTGCATGACTCCTGTTTTACTTTGTTTTAATTTAAAGACAGTAATTCTATGTGTCTATACATTTAAGATAAAATGAGATATTTTCCATATTGCCACTTCAGGTCAGCTCTATTGGGTAAAGTTCTCCGCATTGATGTGGATAACAATGAGAGAGGCCCGTTGTACAGAATTCCTCCAGATAACCCCTTCATACACGAGCCGGGGGCACGACCTGAGATTTATGCTTACGGTGTCCGCAATATGTGGAGGTGTTCTGTGGACCGAGGTGACCCTCGTACCAAAGAGGGCAAAGGGCGCATCTTCTGCGGGGATGTGGGCCAGAACAAGTTCGAAGAGATAGACATCATCGAGAAAGGTCGGAACTACGGCTGGAGAGCCAAAGAGGGCTTCTCCTGCTACGATAAGAAGCTGTGTGCTAACAACACGCTAGGTAGGCATGCTTTGGTGATTACAGTCAAGTGGTTTGAAAACACCCATTGTTACTTTCCTTCAAACGCAGACAGCAGTGTTGGTCTCCAATAGTGTTTGCGTGATGAAGGGCCAAGATTCGGGAGTTTTTCATTACACACAAACACCATGGCAGCTCTCTTCTGTATCTTTTCTTGTCTGGATGTAATTAGCTTTTGTAGTGTTTTGTTGGAAGCTGTAGAATCTTGGCCCGTGGTATAAATGGCGACCAACTTATTTGTTGCCGCTACAATGTAAAGGACATGAACTCATAATAAAAACTAATCCAAATGGCCACGAGGCCACTTTCTCTTCGGAAACAGCCATTTAAAAAATAACTTTTGAGGTTAATGGAGATTAAAACACTTTTTAAACACCATTTACTAAACAAGAGAAAAAATACATAGATAAAATATGCATAGATTAGATTTTGATTACTTTGGGCATATAATCATTAGGCATCATCACATGGACTTTGACTTACCCTTGAGAGATATGCTCTGCTTTTAAATTTCTTGGCTTCATTGTAAAGAAATGACTAACAGAGCTAAAGGAGAAACTCAGTAACACCAATACCAAATGACTTTTGAATTTTTTCACAGATGATGTCTTGCCTATTTATGCGTACCCTCACAAAATGGGCAAGTCAGTGACCGGTGGCTATGTGTACCGAAGCTGTGAATACCCCAACCTGAATGGCATGTATATATTCGGAGACTTCATGAGTGGGTAAGGTTTAATCCGGTAAATAGCACATTTTCTTTGCTGAAAAACCCCACCAACCTCTGAAGCTTGTGTTTTTGTCAGGAACAGGACAGCAATGAAATATTTTTGAGGAATGGCAACAATGTGATGTCAGACCATAATCTGATAACTGAAAAGATACCTGGTGTTTGTTGGATGCCTGCAGTACCTGCATTTGAGGATTTCAGAATAACATGACTTGTGTGAACTAGTTTAATTCATAGATTATCTAAATGATTATCAGGATATTTTGACACTGTGGTATTCATTGATGCTTTTACTGAATACTTCTTCCACCACTGCTGTACAGTAGAGGTTCATGTAGGTTCTCTAAGGATGTTTAAAAGTAAAAGCAAGTCCAGTTGCCCTTGATTTTAACCTTCATTGGATAACTATGACCTGGATGACTGAGAATCTTCATAGACATGTTTAAAAGTACTTTGGGAAATGTAGGAAAGCATAAACTGAAGTACAAGTAGACAAAATTGGTTGGTAATGCTTCACCATAAAATAATGGTGCACTGCACATTAGAGATTGTAGATCTGATTCCTTTTCCAGGCGCTTGATGAGTCTGCGGGAGGACAGAAACACAGGGCAATGGAAATACAATGAGATCTGTATGGGCATGGGCCTGACCTGCGCCTTCCCCGGCCTCATCAACAACTACCACAAGTACATCATCTCCTTTGCAGAGGATGAAGCTGGTAACACATGCACAGCCTCACACTGCACTAGCTGTCATTTGGAAATGTGTAACGTCCTCCCGATGTAATGTTTTGTTCTTTCCATCAGGCGAGTTGTACTTCATGTCGACGGGAATACCGAGCGCTACGTCACCTTCAGGAGTCGTTTATAAAGTGGTGGACCCCTCAAGGTGAGTACTATAATCACTAGTTTGCTTCCTTCTTATGTCACCATCGTAACACAAAGAAAACTTGTGTGATTTGCCATCACACAATAACTGCTCCCTGTGTGTAGAGTTTGTACAGTTCTATTTCTGTTTCTTGGAAAACACACATCTGTTCATAATTAGAAACACAGGCATGTCATTCTTGTCAGTGAGACCGAGGGATGTGCAGTATCATGATCATAACTGGCATAGATGTGAGCTTAGGGCTGTGTTTTCTCAGCACTAGTGGGATAACTTTCTGCTGAATGAGGACGTTATACTGCCTGTCTCTGTTTTGGTAAAGAAGGGAAATGAAGCAGTATTGGCAGTAGTGTGAAAGGCCTAAATCTCCCTCCTCTGACATTGCTTCAGACAGCTCTTGGCTCCCTCTGCATTTCTCTCAGCACTAGATGGTTGTGTCACCTAATTTGTTTCCCAGCCATCAAGCTCATTGGAACTGTTCCTCACCACTGTTGTGACTCGAGCTGGAAGTGCAACATGCAACAATATTTCATTCTGTTGTTGTTTTTCAGACGCGCTTCACCGAGACAATGTCACTACGACCCTCTTCCTGTCAGAGTGAAAAGTAACCTCATCAAGTTTGTTCCACAGGAAAGTGAGTCAATTCAGAAACACTTTGACCTCACTACCTGCTATAAAACAAATGAAATCTGTGACATTAATTTGTTTATGTTAATGTGTGGTTTTTTTCATCATTATTCAGCATTAATTGGCGTTGAGCCACCAAGCAAAAACAAGCCTGAGCCACAACCCACAGAGTCCTATGACTGGCTCCAAGATCTCATTGACAGTCTAGGTGAATTAGGACCAGACCCTACCACCCCTTTGCCAACCACAACTACCACCAAACCACCCAGACATTCGAGGCGGAAAGGCCGACGTAGGAAGGGCAAATCCAGAGCAGAGAGTGCGCCCGAGCTCCAGAATGGAGCAGTGAGGCTGGTTGGGGACGAAGAAGGCCGCAGTGACCACGGACGGGTGGAGATCTACGTTAACGGGGAGTGGGGCACCGTGTGTGACGACCTATGGACCACGAAGAACGCTGTAGTGGTTTGCCGGCAGCTAGGTTTTCGGTACGCTCTGAAGGCAGCCAAGAACTCAGAGTTCGGGGAGGGGAAGGATCTGCGGATTATTCTCGATGATGTTCAGTGTGAAGGGACAGAGTCCAGTCTGCTGGAGTGCCGACATGCCGGCGTGGGGACGCATAACTGTGCCCATTACGAAGACGCTGGGGTGATCTGTGGCAACTCGGACTATGTTGTGGAAGTCTAAATGTTTGACTACTATGAAGTCTGACCAAATTATCATTAACTAAACCTTAAAATTCACCCTTAATTTAAAACAGTTCAAAACTTGTATGTCAATATGGAGAATATTCTTATTCCCATGACTGTGCACACCAAACATAGCCCTTTGTGCCATGATATTTCCAGCAGGTAAAATGGAGTTAAATAGTATAAAAGTGATCTTAAATTTCTGGATTTTGTCGTCAGTCCATCACTAGGCGGAAAAACAAAGGGACATTCTTGGAGCAGTGCAACCACAATACGTAGTGCTTTGAATAAGGGGCATGGAACAAATCTTACAATAGAAGAAAGTTCAGGATTATAATCTGAAGCAGGAGGTGATTTAGGTTGAGGCAAATTATTTCATCAAAGCATTATTAGATAGCCTGCCCTAACTGCTGGAATGATTATATCTAACACTTTAACCATATCCCAGGGTGGGGGGTCTCCTACTTGCCAGTAATTGGCACAAATCACTCACACAGGTAAATGTTTATGTAAGATTTTATTTTTAATTTGTCCTTACAGACTTTTGAATGTTTAATTTGAATGTATGTTTGGCACTATTGTATTTGCCTCCTCAGTGATTTGTTACTGTAACAAACTTAAGGGTCTGAATGCCACTCTTCCTAACGTTTTAAATGTTCAATACCCACTGACTGAATGAATGTATGGTTGTAGCATGATTATTATTTTGGTAAATGATATTAATAAAAGCTTTGTAGTTTCTTCTGGCTTCCTCCCAAACTAGACCCAACAGGTAGGTCTGACATACCGCGACATATAGCACTGTTTTATGAGATTACAACATGTAGACCTATTGAAAAGAAGACAACGTTTGGAAATGCTTTATAAATTGTTTTCACATCTTGGCTTTATTGACAGCAAAATAACACAGTTATACAATAAAACAATATCATGTAGCTGAAACGTAAGGACGTGCTGGCGAAGCTTGTGTTTGTTTGTAATGTTAGCCAATTTGGCCTGTTTTAGCATGACAGCCTGCACGTTCTGCTTCAGCCATTTTAACATTAGAGCACCGCAAACTGTATGTTGTTATTCTGAAGCGTTAATGTGACATGTTCTGACCATACTGTAACGTTATATAAAAAGGTTACGACATAACTTTAATAACTTCTAGCTTAAAGTTAATTAAAGCGTCGAGAAAAAATAACGTATAACTTATAATAACGTCACTGTCTAGGGTTTCGCACTGCTGTCGTTTGGTTGTTAGTGTTTTATCATAGTCTACTGCTTAGTTAGCTTGAGGTTGGTGTTCAACTTACCTACTAGCGAACAAAATTCAAACTTGTCGTATGAGTATACCGAGTGGACAGCTAATAATAAGAAAGAAGAAAAAGAAAAGAAATGGTCGGATCAACACCATTGGCTCCATAGCTCAGTGGTTAGAGCACTGGTCTTGTAAACCAGGGGTCGCGAGTTCGATCCTCGCTGGGGCCTTGTGAATTTTCCGCAGCTCCAGCTGCTTTTTGTCAGTATAGCAGGAAGCTTGAATTGTTCTAAAGGTTAGCGCGCACGTCCACATTGAGTTCTGACTAAACAAAGGCGGCTCTGTACTGGCACCTTCTGGACTTTAGCAGAATTGGATTCTCTTTTAAATGTTTAAATATTTCATGATGATTCGCGTCTGAAATTATTATCAAAACATCAACTTAAAAATAAGTAATAGACAAGTAAAGTGTAAATGACAAGCCTTTTATTCTAACCCATTAGTGCTTGTTTGAGCGGTCTTTCCTCTGTGTTCTGTTCTGTCATTGATATGCTGAGCATCACATCTCAGGGGCTGTAGCCAGGCTTACAGCCTGCCAATGTGTGGCCCTTGGCTCTGTTTCTTACCTTGGTTCTTTCCATCCAGCCTGATATCCTAAAGGTCATAATTAAACAATTTTGGTTGCTTTGGTGTGGAATGGTCGTGTATATTTCCTGGAATTCTCTTCTGAATTGTTCCCCCTCCCCAGTTGTCCCTTCCTGCCACAGTGTGAGTCCAGTTTAGTGTAATTTGAATTATAAGAAGGAGAGTATAAAACACACACACACACACACCTACAAAAATATAAAGGATACCACAATAAATGATGCAAGACAGCAGGTGACTGGGTCCCACAAAATCAATGCAATACCCATAAGCAAATAACATCACTCTGCCTCATACATCCCCAATAACTAAAAATAGTTAACGTCATAAGCTTTTACGGCAGTGTGTGTAAAAGTTGACTACATGTTGAATTCAATGACAGAATGTACCCTCTCTTAAGAAAATGCAATTTAAAAAAAACAGATTCAAAGTTGTTATTGTCTTTGGGTCAAAGCAGATTGTACATACAGGTTGGAAACCTAAACTACTAAAAAGCACATAATTAGCATGCAACATTATCAAATCTTGGCATTTCAAAAAAACAAAACAAACAAACAAACAAAGCAGGTGAACAGCCAGCTGAGAGCATGACCATCATGAGGTAGCTCTTCCTAGTATTTGGCAGTTTGCTACAGTAAGTGTGACCTGCCACCAGGTGGCAGTGCTGTTTCATTCAAAATTCTCTCCGCTGCTTCAGCCTCAAGCCTTTTCACGGTTTGTGATTTGGGTAAAGTAGATTAAATGAAGTCTGGACTATTAGATGTGTGTTTGCCTTTTGTACAACCAGAGGACAAAAGAACTGACAGATAATTTTAGAGATTTTTTGATCAATAATATGGGTCTCTTTGTTAGTCTGGGTGACATGACACGAAACCTTGATGCAATTAAATCAGTTGTTTGCTTAAATTAAATCTCTCTAGAAATGCTGGTATCTGCAAAATGTCAGCTCTTCAGGAGCTAAGAGCAGCTACCGAGCATTTGTCAGTTTAGCCTTTGCTGTTTCAAAGGGTTTAAGATATTTTCAACCGACTGAAAACCCTCTAATCCTTTAATTGAAGTGAAAACACAAAGATCACCAAACGTGGGTTTAAGAGGTTTTCACTTCACAGCATGTTACAAACCATGTGAGGGTCTGTGGCTTGTGGTGTAGAACCTCAGTGCCGCCACTTGCCGCCATTTCTGAGGCCCTGAACTGCCTCCTGTCAGCAGAACATAATCCTGTTTCACGTTTGATATCAGTCAGGAGCTCGGGAGCAGATGGCGACCTCACTCTTTCTTTTTAGTTTCTTTTCTCGACGCTTCTTACTGAAATCTTCCCAACGAGATATACGTTCTTTATGGAGAGAAATGACAAGAACAATTTCCACCATTCTTCCAATATGCCTGACTTAACATCATCTTCTGAACTACTTTCAGATGGCTTCACACATAAACGTATTAATAATTTAATTTATAGTATTATTTGTCTATCTCTTTAAATGTCTGTCTTATATTTTATGCATACACTATGCAGTTAAATTCTGTTTCTTTGAAGTAAGTCTCTTAAAGTAAAATATAAGCTGCTCTGAGTAATGAGAAGTTCGCCTCGCGGGGGATCTCCACCCAGTCCAAACCTTCTGCATATCTTGTCCTTCTCTCTTCTCCCAAATATTAGCTTTCATGCCCCACCCCTTTCTCTGCCCGAGCCGGCTAGAGTGGCATCCCGACTCCACAGGAAACGCCTGGAATTTGCACCTCCTCCTGTCAGGGTTGATTATCAGTGGAGCCATCAGTGTGTGTGTGTGTGTGTAGAAGAGAAAATGTGTTTCAGCCCAGCATATTTTCATTATAAAACAAATCGGCACATCTGTTGTAAATATACCTTCATTTATGAAAATAATCGACAAGATTGATTTATATGTTGTTACATGTTCAGTGTGTGTACTCTTTCATGCAATGTTACAATTTACCTAAAGAATGCGTTTTCTATAGTAATAACAATAATAATAATAATAATATTATTAATTTGCATTTGTTTAGCACATTTCCCCAAGGACACATTGCACATAGGGAGGCAGACAAGAACGTAAAATGATAGAATCAACGTTTGTTGGGGAGAACAGACTAATTAAGTCCTTAGGCCTTAATGGAGAGGCTGCCACACTGAAAGCAGGTGACGAGCAGACCTGTGTCTGAGGACTGCAGATTCCGGGGTGGGGTATACGGGTGGCTGATAGGTACTAGGGGGGGAAAGGTATGCAGAGATTTGTGGGTAAGAAGGAGGATTTCGTACAAGATCTTGACCAGGAGCCAATGAAGATGGATGAGGGTGTGGGTGATGTGCTGCCAGGGCTTGGTGCGGGTCAGTACACACGGCATCTGAGCTCTGCACATACTGGAGCCAGGGCAGGGCTCTGTTGCAGAAGGGTGTTGAAGGCATGGATGAGGGTCTCTCCCGCAGAGTCTGTGAGTGATGGCCACAGAGTCTGGAGATGGTTTTGAGTTGGTAGAAAGCAGATTTGGTGATGCATTTGATGTGTGACTGAAATCAGAGGGTGTAGTCTAGAATGAAACCCAGGTTGTGGACTTGAGGGGATTGGCTGAAACTACAAAGCGTTGGTCTGTCTCTCAGTACATTCTGACTTCAGTACCCTGTATGTGGGTCTCAACTCAACAAATGTATAGTTTCTTTTTAAAAAAGGCTCACTATGCTGCCTCACCTTGTTAGCTTTTCAAAATAAATGCAAAGATGTTACAAAATTAAAGACAATTCTATTATAAATGCTCATTTTAAAAATAAACAGACTGCACCAATTGGATAACAATCTGAATAAGTCTTATTTCTTCCAGGAACAACTGCAGAGCCAAGACTCTTGGCTAAAGCTAATAAGAGCAGCCATAAGATGGACGCTTCTAATGCCGTATTAGGTTACCCATGGCCTCACACATGCATTTTCACTATGGTCTTTTCCATTCACAGGTCCCTCCATATGGACAGGAGCCTGACCCTATTAATAGGCAGAGAGGTGACGCAGTGAACAGTGAACAGACACCATCGGGTCATTGAGCAGAGATGGAGGCTCCAGCCGGGAGACACTTTGTCTCCTTTGTCGCCTGTGGATCCCTAACACCCACCAGAACCACTGAGGCACAAACATCCGTACATCTCAAATTAAAACTCCTTTCTACCATAATCTCTGAATATGAATATATATGTATATATATTTATATATATTTAATATCTTCAGTACCATTTTGGTAACTCTTCAAACATGATCCCCTCCTTCAGATGGGCTATCCTAAAATTGGAGTCACGATTTCCTGTGTGAAGGCCTCTGAGTGCAAAGGGTAGCTACATAAGGATCAACACAAGGTACGGTTACTCACCCCCACCCCTTAAGAGTTCCTTTGAATGGTGTGAACAGCACACCATAATTTTAAATCATCAATGTAACAGGGAAAGGCAAATAACCACAGCGAGAAATCATCCTCTTATAGGACTTAAGAAGTATTTATAGAATGGAATTGCTAACCTCTTTTGGTTGGACGTGGAAAAGCATTATGTAAAGTGAGCCCCATTTTCCTCAGTTAGCCCCTCTGAGCTGGTTTTGGAAATAACTTTCGGATGTACTTTCTCTCCCGGTGCCATGATCAACAATGTGTTAAGTCTCAGTCCAAGTTTGTGTCCCCAAATTCACTCCATGCATTTATTTTGGCGGGTCAATCGTACGCGTTGTCATGCCAGTAACAAAATAAAGATGAAAGCCCTCGAGTGATTTGTGGCAGTTTGTGTTTGCTGGTAGCTTCATTTCCAGTCATCGTTGATCAGCTCCCTTTACGAGCCTGGGTAAACTCAGTCAACAGAGGCAAAGGCACGATTGCGCGTTGTGTCAATTCATGACCTATCTCGGCACATACTAACACTTCTCCTCTATTCCCTCCCTACAACACCTTAATAGACCTCAGATGGCAAACGTTTGTTTCTCATTTATCTTAAACAACAGTTTTTTCTCTTTCTATCCCTCAGCCTAATTTCTCAGTTCACATTTTACAGGTAAACTACAAACTCGCCAGCACTGCAAAGCCTTGTTTCTCTATTCATCCAGGCATGTTGTACTCTATTGACCCTTGACCGCCGTAAAAGCTGGACAAACACGCGACTCAAAGCAAAGATAATGAGGATAAACAAAACTGGCACTTAGTATGTGTGTGTGTGTGTGTGTGTGTGTGCTTATAGACTCTCAGCACAGATCTCTCAGACACAGTGGTCAGCATTTCGGCCGTTTTGGATCATAGCTTCAAGACAAAGGCCGGTCAAGAAGTTTAAACAAACTCCTGCAGTGTCTCTTTTGTCTGAGTGGCTGCTGTCCCTGCACAGCCAGGTGAGCCAGTGTGTGTGAGCAGTCAGTCTGAGTGAGCGTGTGGGCTCACTGATAACCTCTTGAGAAAACAAGGTTTTATGAAGTAAAGAGTCCACTAGACAATGAGCTAACGTTTGGTGGACAAGGTCCAGCTGGAGACTTAGTTCTCAGCACGGGAACACAAGGGAAGGGTAAATACAAGTTGTCTGAGAGCAAAGGGAGGTCAACTTCCTCCTCTGTTCCACTTCTATATATATATTTAAAAGAACTACAATATTTGGGCTGTGTCATGGATATGACAGTTGAAGTGGGTTTCTGTATGCCTGTTTTAGTTTTAACTGCTGCTTTCTCCTAATGTTGCTGTGTTTTTCACCCAGCTTCTGCTGTTCAAGAGTGGCTGTTATAAAAGATTTTTAAAATTAGCATTTGTCTAATCAGAACTGTTCAATAAAGCAAACTCCACTGCCATGGTTTTCAGTGGATTTTTTTCTGAGGACAGGAACTATGGCTTTGGAAATCAAATCAGAACCAGCTTCATCTGGTTGAAAAGGGCATAGGTACAAGCTCATGAGCAGTGGTCTGAATGGCTTCTGAATTCTGGGAAAAGTTCCTGCAGTGGAAAGTTAGTGTTTTTTTCAATACTTATAGAATGACATAGGAGTTTCTTCTAGTCAGTACTAAGCGTGGATATCTTAACGTTTGCCCATTTCCTTTGACAAAAATACGCAAATGTATTACTTGACCAAAATGTGTTTCTCTGACAAACACTGTTTTTTGTCAATTAGAAGGAAACTGCACAGAGACTTTATCATAATCGTAATCATGCTTTACTCAAAACCTAATCTGAACCTTTACCAAATTTTTTTCAACCCTTTTAATTTTAGATGAAAGGTGACTCCCCATAATTTGAGTTTTGCTCCTACATGTAACATGATAGTAGAAACCATGTTTGGCTTTTGTATGAAGGAGAACCTTACAAAAACATGACCTATATTATATACAATAATAATAATATGTTTGTAATTTCGTATTAGGTTATAGTGTACAGTTTTTGTGTAGTTTTCCAGCCCATACATAGTATGTGGCACTCTTCGCCCTTTCCAGCAGCAGCAGCTGTTTTCAGAGAAAAAGCTGTAAAAAGCCACTGTACCTACCTGCTGAGCAGCAAACAGCACAAAGACTAGCTGGTGAACATAGTGGAGCATTTAGCAGCTAAAAAGCCAGATATTTCCCTCAGGATGCGGTGAAGACCGAAGAAGAGAGCTAAAATGCGAGTCCATGGCATTTATCTTTCAACTAAACTTTTTCAACAGAATTTAAATGTCTTGTTTTAAAGTGCTGAACACCCCCCTCACACACACACAAATAAAGCCAAACACCTGAGATTCTTTATGGTAAAGCCAGTTTCCAGCAAGTAGAGAGTTTTTGGACAATGACTATGATAGCTCACAGATTCCTTGTCCCTTCGTGCGGTTACATCTCAGTTCAAATGCACTTCAGTATGTAAAACGTATCACATTTCAAATGGACTTCAGTACCTACAACAGTAAGTAAATGTATCATCGTAAGGAGGCAAAGTTTTGCACTTATTCTCTTAGTTCACTTAGTCTCCAGTAGTATGTTCAGTTCGGTGCAAAAGTAGCCTGTACAAGCCACTTATCTGCGAGTTATCACATTCTTATTCTTTCTGTATTTTTGATAAGCTTTTACGAGGAAGTAACATACTGTAAATCACAGCTGAGCTGACAACGGTGCTCTCAGTTACCAGTGAGGAGCTCCACCGCTGAAAGTTACTGATTCAGTGAATGATAACGGTGATCCAGTGTAGTCAGTTCACGTTCCTCTGGAGCCTGCCGGTGTGCCTATTCTGGATTGTTTACTTTGGGCTACGTTTTTTCCCCAGCGCAATGAGCAGAATTGAGTTGGTTTGTGTATGTGGCTAGATTACTCTCCAAAAATTGCTAAAATTATTTCATAAAATGTGGATGCTAAACTGTATTTATGTACGCCATCTTCGTCTGATAAACAGACCTGTTTTCAGTGGGACAGTAATCGTCGTCAATAACCAATCAGTTTCCCAAATTTTCAAAAGCCTGCAGCTTGTCTATAATTTGCTGTAAAAGATGTCAAGGAAGTAATTAGCTTGTTTTCCCCCCCAGAAAAACTGTAATAAAAAGCAATACAAAACAATCATAAGTGGAAACATGGAAAACAGATGTCTCTTCCATGGCACAGATGTTTTATACACGGGAACACGGTCTGAATGTGATTCTACAAAGCAGTGATGAGGAGGTAAGTGATCTCCTTATTGTAAGGGGTAATTGTACATAGAGGAAGGAAAAGTAGTGAGTTGTTTGTGTGCGTGTGCGGGTGTGTGCGCACGCGCATGCAGCAGTGAGAGAGGTTGGTCATTATAAATGTTTGTAGCGTGTCCTCTGAAAGCTAATGCAAATTGCTTTAATGTGGATGTGGATCAGACCTGAATGGACATTTTTGGATGTTTATATAAGAGCAAGACTGAGCTGGAGTAAAGCACATCCCCCTCAAGCCATTTACATTAGCTTCAGAGGGTTCCACTCAGCAACCTGCTCTGTATACAGGTATAATTACAGGGAAATAATAAAAAGTTTGCTTTCATTGGATGTCAGCACTGCTGAAGACGACTCTATGCAGTCTCAGGGACTAGAGCCAAGTCGGGGGGGGAGCAGAGGTCGCCATGGTCACTGCCCTAATACATATCACAACTACAGGCACGGTTGTTTCAGAGTTGTAGGTCAAAGATTCTTGTGGTTCAGACAGGTTTGAAGGTTATAATGGAAAAAGGGACTAAATGAGGCAGGTCAAAACTGTTCTGGAACATCCTTCCTTATTGTGTGTTTCTTATTTATGTAACCTTTGTCTGTTTTCTGAATTGTATGAATGTCTATAGACAAGTTTTAATGTGTTTTCTACAAAAGTTTACATTATTTCTTGAATTTTACAGTATAGAACAGCTCATTTATTGAGGGCACTTTCACTGCAGAAAAATAAATAAAACCTGATGTGATTCCGTTCAAAATTCAAAAAATGTTTTTCAACTTGACTTGTCATCGTCTCTGCCCCCCACTGCTGTACAGCCTGACAGAAGCAGCTGTGTATGTTGTGTGTGTGGCAGTGGTAGGTTGTGGTCGTGGGTGTGTATGGGGGGGGGGGGGGGGGGGGGGGGGGGGGGGGGGTGCTCAGAATGGCTTTTAGTTTCTGGTAAATACTGGCCTTTGAGCTCTGTGAGCTGCTCAGGACCTGGTTGGATAGCTTGCCACAGATGAAATAACACATCTTTTCATGACAAACTGCTGAATGTCTCATGATATATGCTTACAGTTTTAAATGTTACTTTTCTGGTGTTTCTTTTATGCTTTATTATCTCGTGAAGTCTTCTTGGCTACAAGCGCTTTATAGAGTACATAAAGATATTATGGCTCCCTGCTAAAGTACCTCGCAGCTCTACTTTTGGCCTGCACAGTCTACTAGTGATGTGGCCGTAAATCCCAAAGTAAACCATGTTGGCCACTCTGTGATCATCATAAGGAACACAACTCCCAACAGAAACATAAATCAGTTAAAACTCCAGAAAAGTACCCTTTAAAAGACCCTGTTCTCTCAGTCCTCATCAGTTTTCCCTGCCCCTCTTCTGTTATGGAGCCCCAACCAGAAGAAGCTGTGTTCTGCACCAGCTCAACTTAGTAGAGGGATATCTGTGAGAATGGTGAATTACAGTAGTCCAAGCAAGATAAGATAAAAGCAAGTACTACTAATATTTACTTCTTAAAGCTGTACACATGGATTTGTTATGATCACATTATTTATGATCAAAAATTAACTGCTAACAAAGCCAAGCATAAAGCACGTGCGACAACACAAGACACAGCAAACCAGCTAAGAGGTTATCACTTACTAGTCCATCAGAAAGAATGCTAGCTCGGTGTCTTTCTTGTAGTCTTTTATTTCATTAAGCTTTCACCCTTAGCCGTGAGCCTCTTGCTTGGTCACTCTTTTTCTCTTCTTAGCTTCCTCCTTCCATGTCCTCTTCGGTCTCTTCGCCTCTGTCATTAGTTAATGTTATGTCCATAGAGGCTGCTGAGCCTGGTTATGTTGCTTTCTTCCCCGGCTGCGACACGTCATGGCGCCGCCCTCCACCAGCTGTTATTTTATAACAGGTAGAAAAGTTATATAATGTTGCTCGGTCGCTCGGTATAAATCTTTAGTTGATTTTAGCAAACATACTAGATAACACACTTGGACACGTTACTGTAAGTCTAGCTTTGGCTAGCTTGCTACTCGGTCTCACACACCTCACCAATACACCCCTTACAGTTGTCTCAAGAATGTGTACCTATTTCCCTCAAACCACTATACCGCTAACCACTAATATTTCATCATCATGGATCCCTGCGTAAATTCAGGAGTGTCAGACTTCATCCAGCCAGAGGGAACGATCACCAACCGTCTGCAGCGGGCCAGTTGCTCCGCGATCTCCTGTCCCTAGTCTGCCCTGTAAGTGCCAGATCGGTACCGCCAGCAAGAGCCATTCTTCACATGTGCAAAATCTGTTCTGTCAGTCAAAGAAGGTTACCGCAAATCTGCCTATTCAAATCTGCCTATTCAAATCTAAATCTTTCATATCGAGATAACAATGTTTTTTAATCACTGGAGATTTAACTGTTCACTATGATGTAATATGACTATACTTATTAAAAACGTTAAAAAATGTAAGCAACACAAAGGAGGCACACACCCTGATGGTTAGGGTTAGGATAAGATGCTTTGGGAAGCTGTCAATGCATTTTATACTAACGTAGCTTGCTAGCTACCTAGCTACTAGCGCTTCCGGTCTAGACAGGGCGTCTCATTCAGACTAACACAGAGGTGTCTCATACGGACGTCAAAGGGTACCTTTTTACCAATTAACGATAATAAAGCGTAAGTATTTGATGTCCTGAGATGAGAACAGACAACACAAGAATAATTATGAACAGGCACATTTGCGGTAACCTTTGACAGACAGGACCCCTTTTGCACATGTGAAGAACGGCTCTTGCTGGCGGTACGGATATGGCACTGACACCCCCCACTCCCTCTCCGGTACGGGTTGTGATAGATATATGTATATATAAATATATTGTATATATTGTAGTACAAGTATTATTTGCAGTAATAAAGTTCATTTTCCTGTTTATGTCTCACCTGGCGTTTTTGACAGCAGTGTTGGGCAAGTTACTCAGAAATTCTATATTACTTACTTATTACTACTTTAAAAAGTAATAATATTACTTATTACTGGACGATAAAAGTAACTAGTCATGTTACTCATTACTTTCACTATGACCCATCTCCTCCCTTCTCCCCCGACTTTATCATCTTCATAATAACAGCAAGGAGTGTGATTTTTACAAAACATATAGCCTAATGTTTCTTAATAAAATATAATAAAGCAAGTAAATCTCTACTTTTGAAATAGGCTACATTTTCTTCTACATATGTAATAAGAGTAGTGGCCTATTATTCAGTATTTTTTAAAAACGTTGTTACGTTGCACGCCACTCTCTCCCATACCAGTGCATGCATCAATGGCAGTAGCGGCAGAAGTTTCTTTAAGTTTAACATTGCTGTGCTACTCTAGCAGATGCTTCAAAAAATTAAATGTAGAATTGTTCGCAGTTGAAAGCTTTTTGCTGGTTGCACAACGTTTACAACGGACGACAATGTTCTTTGCATCTTAGACTGTGACACAAGATTTGGCAGTACAGTTGGTGAAAGAACACCTCTCTCCCTCGTTCTCCATTCTTCCTTTAGTATTTGTCATTATACAGCACAAGAGAAGCTCCCTGAGGCACAAACCTCCCTGTCTGACAGCCGATAGTCTTGATCCTCACTCTGTGGACTGTACACACATCTTGTCCACATAACCATTCCACCCTGTAGTGTGGATCAAATGTGGTCTATATGTGTTCGGCCATGTTTTCCTTTTTTATCTGCCATGTCACTTATAAATTAATAATTGCTTCACCACCCCTGGCCATTAGGGTCTCAAAGCCTTACATTTCAAAGGCTGTCACACGGAATTCCAGATGGCCAGCGCCATGCTCAGACATTTGTCATACATTTAGATGACCTTCCAGATCCACCCTCTCATCAGTGATGAATTAGCGATGAAGTCATCTTCTTGAGATGGGCTTAGGATATATTTTACACCTCAGAATTAACAGCAGCTTTGGTGTTTTCATTTCTGCCTCACAAATTTCTGAAGAGACCTCTGCTTTGTTTTGGATATTAAAACCCAGAATTCGCTTTCATCCTATTGAAAAGCTAAGCTAACATTACTGCAAAGCATATAAAAATATCTTGGGATTTTGTATTTAAGTTGGCTCAAGTTAGATACTGTTAGCTTGCCAACTAACGCCGACCAGTTGCTAACGTTATCCATTGCAAAATACTATTATATATTGCTATCCTCTGTATTATGTCAAAGTGTTGATTTTAGCAGTGACGTTTTCTCCCAGAGGCCAAGGGAAGCAAGACTCTATTTATCATTTTAATAAAAACGCAATGTTTTTAGTTTCGATAAATCTTATAAGCTGTTGCTGTCATCTCTTCCTCCTTTCTCATGTGTGGTCAAACACTTTATTGCACCACCGTAGACAGTCTGACTACGCGAGGAGGCCAGGCAGAGTTGGCATCCCTTTGTGGAAAAGATCAGATGAGGCCACTGTCACGCCACTGCCTAACTGTGATTAGTCAGGATGATGCCAAGGGAAGCCAGCCGCTGTCTGGCTTCACGCCAATCAAATCACAGCATGCGATCAACGTCATTCAGATGAAATAACGGGAGCTGTTAGCAACTTTAGCTGGTGCAGTTTTGGAGGGTGGAGATTTGGAGTTTTTAGTTATAGTTTTACTAAACTACCACTACAGCTGCAACTTAAGACCAACGCCAAAACTGGAGCTGTGCCTGGAGAGGAAAAAGGGGTTTCAGACATTCAATTCAATTCCTGTTCAATTCCGTACAGAGTGGCTAGCTGGTAGGGCCAAACTTCAGCTGACTCTGTTGTTGCGAAGGACCTAAAAGCCAGTGGGAAATTCTATAACTTGGTTATTGATCGCAGACAGCACCTGCCACAGGGCACTGGGCAAGGTTAGGCTACATAAATAATTGCTTTTACTCTGTTGGTCTGGTACTCGGTTGTTGGTCTTGAGTGATGTTGTGTTATGAACATTTGGCCAAGCATTAAATAAGAAGTATCTAGGCCTATTTGGGGCGGCACTGTCGCCCCTGGTGGTTAGCACTGTCGCCTCACAGCAAGAAGGTCATGGGTTCAAACCCCGGTTGCCCCGGCCTTTCTGTGTGGAGTTTGCATGTTCTCCCCGTGTCTGCGTAGGTTCTCTCCGGGTGCTCTGGCTTCCTCTCACCATCCAAAGACATGCAGTCTAGGTTAAGGAGTGAGTGTGAGCGTGAGTGGTTGTTCATCTATGTGTGGCACTGCGATGGACTGGTGACCTGTCCAGGGTGTACCCCGCCTTGCGCCCAATGTCGGCTGGGATTGGCTCCAGCCCCCCCTGCGACCCTGTACGCAGGATAAGCAGTTGACGATGGATGGATAGGCCTATTTGATACATGCACCACTGCTACTATGCAAATGTAAAACTTCTTCTGATTGAGCTTGTGAATGCTTCTTTACCCCACACCACTGGATTTTAGCAATGCAAGTGATACCCAAGTGATGCAAGGCAGCTAGCTACATTAGCACGGATCTGGCATTGTAATGTTCAATTTAGATTTATTGTCGTTTTACTGATATTCAGGACACAAATGCAGGTCACCAGAGCAAAGCATGTTCAGTTAATGATATTTTTTAAACTCCAACAGATATTCTCAGGCTTACACTTGGTGAAGCAGAAGTCCAAACTGAAACAGAACATAAATCCCAAAAGACAGAAATAATCCAAATCACAGAGAACAGGGCATTGGCAGAACACTCAACATAAGACGATGACACCACAAGGACTGAACACAAGTGAGGGCAATATATCCTGGGGCACACCACATACACACAAGCAGGCAGGCAGTTAGTCACAGGTGAGACACGGGCTGCATTCGAAAAGTCTTTTTTGCTTAGGAAGGTTCCTAACTGAGTAAAATGACCCGGAAGTATTTCAGTGGCAGCCATGATAAGAGCTGTTCGAATTCTCTAAAAGCTAAGGAAAGGTGCCTCAATGCTTCCTTTCATATCTCCTTTAGCATAGGGTACAGCGGACCATCCTTTAACAAAGAAAAGGAGAGAATGCCGTCCCACAATTCCTTGCGGTGGCAACATTTAAAGCGACGCACGTTCTCAAACTTAAATGATAAAATCCATCAACGACATTTAGCAAGATCCTTCCAATACAGACACACATTATGATAACTGAATAAGACTCACTATTACCATCTTTCTTTTGGTTTGTTTTCTTTTGGCTTTGCTGTTTCAACACCGGTTTATGTTTCTGATTGTTGATATAAGCTATAAAGTGTTTTCTACAATAAATTTAAAAAATGAAATCACCGACCATGACGGATAAAGGATGTTGATCACCATGTAAGTTACCACTGGCTATTAGCCTAAGTCTTTTCTCTTTTATGCCATAACTTGCTAATATGCATATCTTAAACACATATCACAGAATTTCCCCTCGGAATTAATAAAGTATTTCTGATTCTGATTCTGAAACTCTCAACAATAACTGAGACCCATGCAAGCTGTTACTAGTCTTGTACCATGATCAAAGTGAGGATAATTTTGCAGCGTGTAGACTCATGTTATGTACAACAGCCTTTAGCAAAATCATTAATTAATTTTACTTCAGTCACAGATGCTGATCACCCTCGCCTTAATAAAGGCAATGATCAGGCTGGATAGCCTCGAGAGTAGGCGTTGCCCACACATTGATTTGTTTGTGGCGACCTGACACATTATCAACGCTCTTTTTTGTTAGGCTACTATTTAAAATGGGTAAAATCGTATTTGATCACAGAGCTCCATGCAGGGCACAGCCTATATTCACTCAGCATCTCCTCTCGCCCCGTCGCTCTCTCTCTCTCTCTCGCGCCACAGTTATGCTGTCATTCTGTGGGAAACACTGTGTTTACAGACAATAATTGGGATTCATGTTGATGAATGTGGGCAGGAGGGTGAGTGTGAGCAAGCATTCTCAATGTGACAACCCTCTCCATTATTTAGTGACTGGTAGGCTACCTTATCTGCCTTTTTGCTATTTTGGTTATGAAGTAATATTTTCTACCGTGTCACCGGGGCGAAGTGTCAAAGAGGTGCTATATGTAGTCCATCTTCAGAATATTATAGTTTCATCACAGCAGGCTGTCGCATAATTATGTTGCCTAGAAAAGAGCAGTCGGATTCTCTTAGACGCGCCATCCTCTTTTCCTTAAGTCCTTATGAATTCTCCTTCACATCTTTTCTTGACCAAATTACGTTTTCCATCAAGGTCAAGGAAAGGAGATTTTTTTTTACTTTTCAGATGCAACCACGGAAATCAAGGCAGACAGGAGACAAAGCTAGACAAAAACACCAATGATTACAAAGTAAAACAGGATGTAAAGCTACCGAAAATACACAAGGATGAATGTAACCAAATACATCAGAGAACAAGGAACCAATGATCAACTGACAAAACCTAAACAAGAACACGGTGGCAGAGAGTACAACAGGGAAAAAAAACGGAAAAATACCACACTCAAACCCAAGACCATGACAACGACAAACCAATATCAGGGAGATAGGGCCAGATAGCAGTCAAATGAAGGGTGTAGAAGTTATTAGGAAGATTCAGCCCTTGCATGATATTGTAAGAAACAAACTGGTACAGAAAGATGGTCATGAAATGACATTTGGAAAGCTGACGTATTGCAACTCAAAAACTGAAAACATTTGTAAACTGACCTCAGCTTGGCCTTTCCACTTCTAAAGCACAGTTAATACTGAGCTCCTTGTGTACCTTTAAAAAAGATTGCAGATAGCTCGCTCTGTTCATGTTACCTTTGGCAGTGTCAGATTCCATTTAATCCCGGAATGAACCTGGCCTTGAATGGGTTTTTACAGGTACTCAGACAGCTATCAGCTGACATTTATTGGCAACACGCAGTCATCGTACTGTACCAGGATACCATTAGTACTGTAAACGGCCGCTAAGGTGGCTGAGAGAAAATGACTTCTCTGCTTGAGCTGTGCAAACTCTCTCGCTCAGCCACCGCACCTCTATTAAGACTCTTCAACCGCTCTAAATACCTTCAAAATATTTGCATACAGAAACTTGACATCTGTCAAGGCCTTCGTGTCGGTGCGATAGACACAGATGCAGTTTTGTTCTAAGACCTGGTTTCACACCCTGCCTCCCTTCGATTGAGTTTGCTCTGGCAGAAAAGTTTGGCATGGCGGATAATGAATTAGTTCTGGGAAATGGCTCAGGAGTAAACACATCTCAGCCACATTAATGGCATAGTTCACATCCTGGTGTGCGCTTGAATGAGAGGGAACTGTCTTCAGGATAAGCGCCACACACACTCACACACATACTGGCTCGATCAGGAAGAGAAAAGCTAGAGATTGAGGGCTATAAATCTGTTTGATGAAACCTGTGAGATACCGTTGTGTGTGCATGTGTGTTGTGAAATCAGGCATCTGGTCTTATGGTCTCTATGCTCTCCATCCACATAGCACAACAGGCCACTATTTACTGCCCCTCCAACGGCCATAAAACACACATCTGTGAGTGTGTCTGTGTATGTGTGTAAGCATCTCTTCCTCCCCTGCCTTCTCTTTCTCTTTCTTTCCCCGCTCTGCTGCCTTTTTTCTTCAGAGCCAAAGTTCAAAAGGTTTTATCACTGGGGGAAATGGAAAAACTCTTGCTTGCCTCTTTCTCTCTCTTTAAACACTTTTCTCCATCTTCCTTCTCCCTCACATTTGTACTCTTAACATTAGTCCACTGAGAATTCCCTGACAAAAATGCTTTTCAGATTCAGTCCAGGTAGCATACAGCAACGCATCCGTATGCCTAAGAACTGAAAACATTTTAATGAAATGATACAGAGGTGGGTCTGCAGGGGCTCTCCGGCTCTACAGTTTGATGGCGTTACACTTTGTTAAAGTGCAATGCATGTGTGAAGCTTATTAACTGTAAGTCAGGTTGCACATCAAATTGACATTAAAGGCACCGCAGCGTCCATCTGAAAGAATGTTTGATGTCCTGCATTCTCTTATGTGTCATGAGCCAGCACTAGTACGTCCAGTAGAGGCGGGGACACCAAGCAGCAATACACCGTTCTCTTTGGCAACACAGGGAACGATGGCCAAAGAGAAAAAAAGAATGTTAAAATACCACAACATCCACAAGAAAATGTATGCACTGACGGGGCATCATATGTTTTTACTCTATCTAGAATGAATCTACTTGACTTCATTAAACAATAAAAGTCAAAATAATTAATTAAATGAATGATGATTTTATTGTTATCTAAACATTTGACCAATTTTTGTTCTCTTATTGGAAATAAACTTGGAATCAGAATTGATCATCAGAAATGGAATTAGAATCCATATCATTCAAATTAAACCCAACCTTAACAACATGTTAAAGAGGAAGTAAGTGATTGTTGTCGCCTTTGCACTTGCCTGGTCATCTTCCTTTTTATACTCTTCAGACCGTTTCCTCTTTGGCTGTTACTCGGCCATATCTCCTTCTTCACATTGCCTGGAGTCCAACACGTTCTAATGTGCCGGTGTATAGAACTCTCTCTACCATTGCCCCCCCATCACTCCTGTGCATGAGCACTAACTGGTGCAGATTGGCAGGAAAAATGTTGGGGGGAAGGTCCACACCACTTTCTTTGTTTTCCATTTACAGAGCCAGGGCTGTGTAGGAAAACAGGATTTTTTTTCAGAGCACACACAAAATGTGTAAAGAAAATTGTGCATTGGATTACTGGTAAACGCTCTGCTATGTTGACCAGCTAGACTCTAACTGTATCTGTTTGATGCTGAGCAGGTTTTTCTGCCAGATCTCTTATTACTATCTAACCACGCTGTACGACTTTCACCACTTTGTTTTTCCAGCAGGAAGTAAAGCAAAGGCGTCTGGCCTAGTCCCACAATGCCTTGTTTTCAGTCCGTACAGATGCCCGTCTAGGTATCATTATCTTGAACGTAAACCCTCGTCCTCCCCGCTGCAGACTTTGAAGTCAGCATCAGAGGTGTAAAACACTGACACTGTTATCCCCTTTTTGGACCCAGTGGTGGGTTGTGTTTATATGTGAGAGGGCCTTTAAGCTGATGTAGTGGCTCCTTTAAAACATCTCTGCTGAGGAGGCTGGCCATGTTGCTGTACTGATGAACAATATTGTTTTTCACATAAAACTGACAAAAGACTGGGGATGAATGATCCTGTACCTCAGGCACAGGAGTTAAAACAAATAATCAAGGTTCAAGTAATAAGGTACTAGTTACCACTCAATCCAAGTACTGTCCTGTTGTACACAATGCATGTTGTTGGAGGAAGCTACTCTTAACTTTCTGTCTTGAGAAACTTTCAAGCGGTGTCTATTCCCACTATAATTCACAAGCTCCCTCAGCAGGCAGACGCCACTGAATGAACAGACCTGTAGTCATGCTGTGTAACTGACTGCAGTCTAAGAACATTCATGCTTGAACTTTGATGTTGTTTGAAATTTAATGGCAGCTTAAAAGCCTCAGTATGCTTTAAATCAAGTGCTTGTCAGATTGTTGAACATAATCTGAAAACCCCTCCCTCCATGCCTTTCTGAGGACGGAATCAAAGGGGGAAGTCAGAAATGTTTTGTAACTTTATCACAAACTGACAATCATGCCCCATTCAGGTCTCACCAAACAAAAAGCCCAATCCGAAACAGACCTATTAAAACTTGACAAAAATAAATACATAAAAAAAAAAGAGACATTTGAAAAGGACTAACAGGGACAGTCAGACCCAATCCTGTGATCTATTTAAGACCTGCATCCAAAAGGAACAAAGAACAGAATAGCATTAGCAAAGATATAATTACTCTGGATGGCATCGCCCTGGCCTCCAGCACCACTGTGTGTAATCTCGGATTTATCTTTGATCCGGTCATGTTCTTTAACTCTCACATTTAAATTTCAAGGACCGCCCTTTTTCACCTACGTAATATTGCAAAAATCAGGAACATCCTGTCTAAAAATGATGCAGAAAAACTAGTCCATGCATTTGTTACTTCTAGGCTGGATTACTGCAATTCCTTATTATCAGGCTGCTCGAAAAAGTCCGTTAAGACTCTTCAGCTGATCCAGAATGCTGCAGCACGTGTTCTGACAGGAACCAGGAAAAGAGATCACATTTCTCCTGTTTTAGCTTCTTTGCATTGGCTTCCAGTAAAATCCAGAATAGAATTTAAAATCATTCTTCTTACCTACAAAGCTCTTAATGGTCAGGCACCATCTTATCTTAAAGAGCTCATAGTACCTTACTACCCCACCAGAGCACTGCGCTCCCAGAATGCAGGGTTACTTGTGGTTCCTAGAGTCTCCAAAAGTAGACTAGGAGCCAGAGCGTTCAGCTATCAAGCTCCTCTCCTGTG
>NC_060160.1:27019741-27058300 GCF_021292245.1 Micropterus dolomieu | reverse complement strand
TGCTGCAGCACGTGTTCTGACAGGAACCAGGAAAAGAGATCACATTTCTCCTGTTTTAGCTTCTCTGCATTGGCTTCCAGTAAAATCCAGAATAGAATTTAAAATCATTCTTCTTACCTACAAAGCTCTTAATGGTCAGGCACCATCTTATCTTAAAGAGCTCATAGTACCTTACTACCCCACCAGAGCACTGCGCTCCCAGAATGCAGGGTTACTTGTGGTTCCTAGAGTCTCCAAAAGTAGACTAGGAGCCAGAGCGTTCAGCTATCAAGCTCCTCTCCTGTGGAACCAGGTTCCAGTTTGGGTTCAGGAGGCAGACACCATCTCCACATTTAAGAGTAGGCTTAACACTTTCCTCTTTGATAAAGCTTATAGTTAGGGCTGGCTCAGGTGAGTCCTGAACCATCCCTTAGTTATGCTGCTATAGGCCGGGACTTCCGGGGGATTTCCCATAATGCACTGAGCTCCTCTCTCCTCTACTTTCTCTCCCTCTGTATGTAACCTCATCCCATTATTGCATGTTACTAACACAACTTCTCCCCTTTCTGGTAGTCTTGTGCTTTCTCGTCCCTCTCCTCTCTCCTCCTATCACTTCCTGCAGGTTTTCTGGCTCTGGAGCTGTGGAGTCTGGATCGGTCGAGGCAGATGGCCGCCCACCCTGAGCCATGGTTCTGCTCGAGGTTTCTGCCTCTTAAAAGGAAGTTTTTCCTTGCCTCTGTCGCCTAGTGCTGCTCTTGGTGGGAATTGTTGGGTTTCTGTAAATATCATCACAGAGTACGGTCTAGACCTGCTCTTTTATGAGACGCGCTCAGAGAGCTGTTGTTGTGATTTTGCGCTATATAAATAAAACTGAAATGAATTCAAAAAGAGAAGCAATAGATGTTAGACTCTCCACCTTGGCCCGGCCAACACCCGTCCCTGCTGAGCTGCAGTAACTTCCCGTTTTCCCTGAGCTGAAAATTACTGCTGTTCCTGTGCTCCAGCATTCTCCTTTTCCTTTGGAGCTGCTGCAATCCGCTGAGCCTAAGCTGTTTCTCTGGCTCCACCAGCTCAATTGCCTGTCCCCCAGTTTTCACCGGCTTCCAGTCCCACTTCCCTGCCCAACAGAAATTTTACATTGTATGAGAGTTAGCTTAGATTCTTCAAATTTTCTTTTTTAGTAACATCTCATCTTCAGCTCTAAACTAAAACAATGTGTGAGAGACAGCCCATAACTTGTGCGTCGTAAATATTTGTCAGCCTCTCAGGTGTTACAGTGCATATTTTATCTGGTTCGCACCATACAAACCTCTGATCATATAATTCATGGACTAATGCAGGATCCATCATGAATTCCTGTTGTTTCTGTCCATAGCTATAACATATTTTTCTCCACATTACATTTTATTTCTTTTTTAATGAATGCATTAAATGTGCCTCACTGTAAAATTCCCCCAAAACAACCATTTCTTAGAAAATGAAATCCTGTACGCCTGGGCTTTAAAGCTTTGAATGGTAAACATACACAAAGCTTGTAACTGAGAAACAGCACTGATGTTAGCGCCAAGTCTAAATTGGCAATGAATTACGGTGCCAGCAGTGTAATGGAGAATGCATTCTTGTGCAAACAAGTGAACCCTAAAACAGATGTTTTTTCATGCACCTTAGGTATCAGAGAAACATTAACTTTTGTTTGTCTCATTTAAATGCTTTGCTATTTTTTTATATTCTCTGCTCTGGTTTTATATCCCTCTTTGTGCACAGATTGGATTACTCACACTCACTGCTGGGCAAGTGAAAAGACACATTCCTTACTGTAGCCCCTGAACACCGGCCTGCTGCACCTCCCTCCTCTATACCGCAGTGAAGTTAGTTTTAAGTTTGATATTTGACAGACATTCATTCTGGATCCAGCGGCATCTGATTCAACCAGTGTTGGCAGAATGAGGACGGTCAGTTCACCTCCGAGTAATTGTTTTTCTGTGTTTCCCATTTGTTCCCCTTCCTGCTTACATGCCCCTATTCTCTGTGCTTCAGAGCCTTGTCTCCTGTGCCATTCTCCACTCTACACCATGCTCTTCAGACCGCCACCTCAGTCTGCCTCCCTGCTTTCTGCCATCATAACCCATGATTCGCTCTCTGCTCCCACCAGGCTTCTTTGCGTTGTTCATTAAATACCATTTACTTCACATCACACACTGTCTGCTCTGCTCTTGGGTCTGCTCAAACCTAAACCTAACAGTATGTTTGTGCCGACTTGCCCATATTAGTGAAAATTTTCATTAAGAAATTATACTAAATTTGTCTCATGTAGCACACATTGTTTGATTGCTTTACATAAATATTTTATTAGAAAATTATTGCAGTTTATGGATTTTAGGGCTTCTTCTATATCATATAAATAAAGTAGTTTAGTCACAAGTCTTTGAGCTAGAGTCCAGGTCAAGTCTCAAGTATCTGACCTCAAGTCCAAGTCAAGTCTCAAGTATCTGAGCTCAAGTCCAGGTCAAGTCTCAAGTATCTGAGCTCAAGTCCAAGTCAAGTCTCAAGTATCTGAGCTCAAGTCCAAGTCAAGTCTCAAGTCTCTAAGCTAGAGGTCAAGTCTCAAGTCTTTGAGCTAGAGTCCAAGTCAAGTCTCAAGTCTCTGAGCTACAGTCCAAGTCAAGTCTCAAGTCTCTAAGCTAGAGGTCAAGTCTCAAGTCTCAAGTCTCTGAGCTAGAGTCCAAGTCAAGTCTCAAGTCTCTGAGCTCAAGTCCAAGTCAAGTCTCAAGTCTGTAAGCTAGAGGTCAAGTCTCAAGTCTCAAGTCTTTGAGCTAGAGTCCAAGTCAAGTCTCAAGTCTCTAAGCTAGAGGTCAAGTCTCAAGTCTCAAGTCTTTGAGCTAGAGTCCAAGTCAAGTCTCAAGTATCTGAGCTCAAGTCCAAGTCAAGTCTCAAGTATCTGAGCTCAAGTCCAAGTCAAGTCTCAAGTATCTGAGCTAGAGGTCAAGTCTCAAGTCTCAAGTCTTTGAGCTAGAGTCCAAGTCAAGTCTCAAGTCTCTGAGCTAGAGTCCAAGTCAAGTCTCAAGTCTCTCGTGGTTATACGAGTTGTATCTCCTGCTGCGTTCAATCTAGGCTGCTAATAAAACTGCATGGCTATAAGGAATTCTGTAACTGTAACCTGTTTTTCATTTACAGAGCACAACCATGTAATGTACAATGCAATCAATGACAGCTTATAAACTACTGTAAGTCAACACATCCTCCAGACTCTCAAACCCAGTGTAACGTTAACTAAATAGAACTGTAACGTTACATGATCAACAATAAACCTGTAACCTGTAAACCTGATTACGTTAATTGACTGCCAGAAGTTTGGCAAGTAAACAAAAGCTCATTCATTCTTTCATAACGAATGACAGTCGGAGTTAACCTCCCGTAGCTCGTATCACCTTACATGGTATCACTTAATTGCTACCTCTGCCGAGCTGTAATGTAAAGGGCTACTGGGAAAGCTTCTAATCAAATGGCCAGTTTTATGGTATCATGAGGAATGCCATGAAGCAACCAAGAACTTTGAATGGAGGTGAGGTTAAAATACCTTGATTTATCCAAGTTTATATTTTAGTTAATTTCAATTGAATAAAATTTTATTTCAGCGCCAATTTATAACAAAAGTCGTCTCATTGCACATTTCATATAGTCTAGGTTTTTCTAGGTAAACTGGTGCTTATTTATAGTCCTGCCTTATTTTGTGTTCAGCAAAGAATATATATAAAATCTCTGCCTTCAGATGTCAGGATTTAATGTGTCGATTGTGCTAGATTTTTTTTACTTTAGAATGGTAAGAATTTGACCTTTCAGTGTCTTAGTCCAGGTCAAAGTGTAAAGTTGCTTGTGGTGTTTTTCTAATTTGAAACCTTTATTTAGGCAGGCCAATTAGATTTCCCAGTCCCACCCAGTGTGTCAGCTCAGAGCATGGCTGCTGCATGAAACCTGAGGCTGAGTGGACTCTCTGCTTGGTCCTGGACTTGCTTCTTTTTAGTGTGCACTCTACCGCTTTGTGTTAATTTATTTGTTTACCTCGCAAGCGTCAAGACGGACAAGCAAATAGTTGCTGCTGCATTTTTGATTGATTTAAAGGACCATAACAGATGGTTTTGTGTTTTGCATCGCAAATAGCACTACTGTAAGAACAACTACTGACCACAGTAGAGGCAGACATGATTGTGATAGATAAGCTTATTCACGAAACCGAAAATGAATGGAAATCAATGGGCTGCCTTGAAGGACAAACACAAGTGAAATCCAGCACATTTTGACAAATGGTTAGAAGATATGTTTTCATATCTGTATATATGTATGTATGTCTGTATGTATATATTTGTAGTAACTTGATTAAAACATGTAAGAGTACTGGCACATTTTAATGAAGGAAATTAATAAGGAATAATGGCTTATACCGGGATTCACCTCATTATGCCCTCATGAACAAAAATTTAGATAATTCATTACATTACTTGTCCCACCCAGTGTGTCAGCTCAGGGCATGGATGCTGCATGAAACCTGAGGCTGAGTGGACTCTCTGCTTGGTCCCGGTCTTGCTAATGCACAGAAATCCCAAGGTTTATTCAGCTGGACCAGCTGGATGATGACCTGCACTAACACGGGGATCCATTACTGCAATCCAACCTAATAAGATACAGACTGTTACCAGTCAGCTGGTCATTGCTGCGGGGTGCCAGCTTCTCACTGAGGTAAAAAGGCTGAGTATTAATTAAAGGCTGTGAGTTTTAATTCCTGACACTAAGAAGAGGATGGATTCCAGCTGTTAGTTGGCAACTGGAGGAGTGCAGGATATTATATCTAAGGTACTAAACACTGCCAAACAGCAAGGCACTGAACCTGAAACTGTGTGGTTTAATTTATAACTAGTTTGATCATTTTATTCCTCAAGGTTGCATTTCCCTGTGTTCAATGCATGCTAATGGGATTTTAAAATGTTTAGCTGTTTTTTATCATATGGAAAATACAGATGTGAGTATGAAGTTTGAAAAGAACTGTAATATTTAATAGTAAAGATAAACAACAAGACATGGATGTGATCAAGCTGTTTTTATGGTGGCATGATTTTTAGAGGTTAATTTGTACTGGAGATCTCCGGTTCTTCCTGTGGGTGTCAGGTGACTGACAGGAGGCTGAACATCACATATGCTATCACAACGCTTAACAGAAATGATCCTTTACGTCCAGTCGGCAGGGCAGCAGCAACTTTGAGCCACAACCAAACTAAACCAAAGTTGATATGAATGAGTTGTTGTTGACAGGAGGCATGACAAAACATAACTACAGCACATGTAAGCTACTGTAAGGTGTGGTTATTTTATTTGAAGTGAAAAGGTGGCAACAGGACAAGAATTCATTTTTCATGCCTCATCTTGCCTCTATCCGTGTTCCTTTAGTGTTGATATCAAATAACTACAGAGCTTGTGCTGCTGGAACAATATGTTTACATGCACTTAAGTAACCATGTTACTAGAAATCGGGGTCATGCCGATATTCAGAGAAAGGGTTTATGGACAATCTGGTTACTGTAAATCTGTGTAAGCAGGTCAGTAGTCACAATTCTCCCCTACCACTGACCATATTTTGGAAGCATGGCTTCTTTATTTTAATTATTAATGATAGACAGACAGATTGTGTAAAATGAGTATTAAGGGGAACATTACATTAATTGAATATATGTGATAAGCTAACAATATTAATATGACATAGGTAATTAAATATTTGCAACACAGCTGCCACTAACACTCTGGGTGCTCCTTGCTAACTGACTGGAGAAGCTACTATAAACTGTAACATTAGTTCCTTCCGCTACAATAAATTGGCACTGATTTGAGAGAATGACACTAATGCACACAGTTTGAATGCCATGACATCATCTAATCAGTTCCCATATTTCACAATGCCCTGACATGTATGGTCAGGCTGAAGGGATTCTCATTGGATGTTTTCCGAATTAAACTTCATAGCAAAACCTGAGCTCACAACTTTTTGGAGTTGTGATAAAGGATAAAAGGAGGATAAGGACAAAAACATTTAAGTAAATAAAAAAATCTAACATTGCTAAAAATTATTCTTAACCTTGTTACATCTAACATTGATCGCTGTACGATATTTGTTCTGTTTAAACAGAAACGAAGAGATGTTGCAGGACCTTATTGTGGTTGGCACCCTGTACATGTGTATGTACCTAAATGTACTGTATATATATATATATATACATGTGAGAAACAGAAGCAATGTATGTA
The DNA here is from genome assembly GCF_021292245.1 of Micropterus dolomieu. Lineage (NCBI taxonomy): Eukaryota > Metazoa > Chordata > Actinopteri > Centrarchiformes > Centrarchidae > Micropterus > Micropterus dolomieu. The sequence continues at coordinate 27,052,033 of NC_060160.1, read as the reverse complement.
TGAGTCACATTTTATCATGGTTATGTGTTTTTTAATGTAATGTGTGATAATCAAACAGCCAAGTGGGAATTCTTGAGTCCTCTCATTTCCACGATGAGATCGACTGACAGATGGACAGACAGAAACAGAGAAAACAAACATGGCACAAGAAAAAATGTCTAACCTAACGCATGTTTCTGTGACTTAAGTAAAGACCATCCTCTCCATCAAAGCCTGTCTCTAACAGACCAATCAATATCAATCCAAATCCCGATAACCTACAGCAGGATTAAGTCCTTAAAACAACACACTGTCAGTGTCTTAACCCAACATAGTTGAGTAACAGGCCTCAGAACAGCAGGAGGGAAGGAGGGGGGAGGAGGAAACTTCAAAAGAGAGTCCCTGTTTCCCCTCTAGTGTCGACTGCAACATACACACACACACAAGGACAAGAGGAGAGGTGGGGAGGGGGGTTGTTAGAGTCTATCTATCAGGTTAGCTTTGACAACTTCCTGTGGCTCCTCCTCACACATTCTTAGTTTCCATTTACTGTCAAGTAAAACATAAAACTGAAGATAAGAGGATGACTCCATTTCTTTATGTTAACTAAACACCACACACTCACTCACACTCACACCCCAATCATTCTAATTTCCCTCCATCAACACCGTCTCACTTTTGACCTTTCCTTTCACACCCGGTCTTTCAGAGCTTCACTCCAAGCGTCAAAGAACACTCAAGGTTTGCGTTGGATCGCAAGGACCAAGGGGAGAGGAAAATATTTCAACACAGGTCAGCTCTTCAACAGAACAATTAAGTGCAAACAAGCACTTATACCAAAGGGGATGTGGATGAGTTTAAATCAACATGGTAACCTTCTTAGGTTACTTTCATCTCAGGGCACACTGGATCACACACTGGAGATGACTATTATCTGCACTAACGGGAAGCACTTGTGTACAGTATCAGGCTGCACTGACTGCAGGATTTTTAAACAGAGAAATGAACAAAATGTGCGTGAAGTCCTATTTGGAAAGTGCATGAAGTAATTGCTTACATAGGACATAATGAAAAAGGATTTCTGTACTAGTAGTGGTTTGTTAAATTTACCATAGACACAGCTTTCAACATGAGAAATCGCTTGCTATTTTGAGAAATAGGCTTGTACGCCTACAAGTTATCTGTAGGATAAATATGAGGCTAGAGTTAGTAGCTGATTAGCACAGCTTAGCAAAAAGACAGAAAACGAGGAAGCAGCTAGCTTGGTTCTGTTCAAAGGCCACAAAGTACCAGCAATTCAAATTAAATCAACTCTTATTGTCAAATATGCAATATCTGCATTTAACCCACCCTAATTAGGGCCGGTGGGCAGCTACTGTGCAGGACCCGGGAACCAATTCCACATCTATGCCAGTGCCTTGGTGAAGGGCACTGACTGGAGAACAGGTTGTGGATTTATGGGGAGTTACGTGCCGGGCTATTTTTTGTCTTCAGTGGTTGCCTTACTTTAGTAAACGTATGAAAGTATTATCAGCAACATGTACTTAAAGTAATGCAGTAAAAATATACCCTGTTAGTGTTTTACTATTCTATCTGATGTTTCTGGATTAATATAACTTCTGCATTAATGTTTATGTTGCATTATACGGTTGCAGATGTTTAGAATTGAGCTAATTTTAACTACTATATATGATGTTGGGTATTTTAATCTACAGCAATACATCATATTTTATTAGATCATCATATATTTGTAGAGTCGCTGTCCTGTGAGAACCATGTATCTCTAATAAGTCAACTTTCCATGGGCTCAGAAAAACAGCTTTGTGATAAATAGTTTATCTAGCATAAAAAGTATTATTATTTTCTCAGCCCATCCTTCTTTTTATCACAAACATTCAAAATCACCACATCAGGAGATACATGTCAGGAGGGAGGGTATGTATAAATGTAATCTGAATGGTAACTAGTAATTTAAAGATCAGTGTAATGGAGTATATAGTACACTGTAAAAATTACCTAGGTGGTTCAACTTAAAAACTTAAGTTCAATTGCTGCCTTAAAAATGTGATCAAACTCAACTTTAAGAAAAGCTTTGTTTCAACTCATGATGTTACATTATACAATTTGTTTAATTAATGATAATTTGTTGTTTGAACTTAATACTGTGAGTTAAAACAACTATCTATATTACATTGTCCATTCAAGGAAACTTGCTTTCACTTGTCTAACAAGCATTCTACACCCCTTCAACTCACATTTTTAAGTTCAGATAACTCAACTTGAAGATTGCCTTTGTTTCAACTCATAAATTTAAGTTCATAAAGTGGATATATCTACAGTGTTCTAGTTGTCCCAATGTTAGTTAAATGAACAAGTTTGAGTTATTCTAACTCACAGTTTCAAGTTAAAGCAACTTAACCAAACTAATACTTCTTTCCATTTCAAGTTAAGGGACTTAAATTCCGAATTTGTTTCAGTTTACATCTATAAAGGGCCTTGAAGACAGACCACAACAACAGCACCACTGTGCTATTATCTTCAATGACTTGTGACGGGGCAGGGTAGCTTGCTGGTGTGCCTGTGCACGCCGCAGTCAAAGTTCAAAATAGCAGCAGATGTCACTTCCTTTCTGAAAGGGCCTTAAGGCCGTTGTCTGGAACCCTTTCCACCGGTAGCACTAGTCTTGTTTACCACAGAAGTGTCTATATTTTGGTTGGAATTAGAATATATGACTTATCTGCAGTGTATAATTAGCAGGGGTGAGCAGGAACACCAAATTTTCTGTATCTGTACTCAGAATTGGCGGGGCTTAATCTATAAGTTATTTAAGCCGACCAGAACTTGCTATATTTATTAGAAAACCATTTACAGAACAGCCTCAGAATTGAGCTTCAGAGAATAGTAATTGATTTTTTTATATTCATATATTTATAATTTATAACAAAACAGATATTGACACATTTTACTCATAAAAAGTATCTGTACCAGATACTCGTTTTAACCGAGTACTTGCTAAACCCTAATAATTAGTTGATTATGTATATGTTTTTCTCATACTCAAAAGACGCAGCACCTCATACTCTCGCCTTTATTTTCAACTGATAACTTACATATGTAAGGTCAATCAACACGACAAAAGTGTCAAATAGTCAACACAATGAATTAATGCAAGTTTAACTTTCTAAAACTCATACATTTGAGTTCAAAATCCAAAACTTGTCAGAGCTAATTGAGTTTAAAAAAAGAAGTAAGTTGAGAAAGTTGGGAAATCAATTCTAGCTGTTTTACACTGTTTCTAAAGCATGTTCATGAAATAAATATTATTTATTGTGCTTGAACACACCACAAATCCAGCTACAGCCCATGCAGCCAATGGGAAGGTGGGACATTGCAGGGTCCCTGGAACCAGTCCCCAAAGAAGCATTTCTGTGTCAGCATTGTCATCGCTACCGGCTACAGTTGTGCTGGAAGCTGCAGTGATGTTGATAGGTACAGTCGCAGGAAAAAGTATGGATACCCTTTAGAATTATTTGGATTTCTGCATAAATTGTTCATAAAATGTGATTTGATCTTTATCTAAGTTACAACAATAGACAGACACACTCTGCTTAAACTAACACCACACAAACAATTTTTTTAGAACACACTGTGTAAATATTCACAGTGCAGGGTGGATTGGTTGATCCTCCTTTGGCAGCAACAGGAACAAAACCGTTTCCTGTAGTTGCAGATCAGAACTGTCAATCACAGTCAGTAGGAATTTTGAACCATTCCAAAACTTCAGTTCAGCAATATGCCACAGCATCTCAGTCGGGTTGAGGTCAGGACTCTGACTGGACCACTCCAGAAGGCCATTCTGTTGTTGATTTACTTCTGTGCTTTGGGTTGCTGTCCTTTTGCATCACCCATCTCCTTTTGAGCTCCAAAAACCATGATTCCCCCTCCACCATACTTCACAGTTGGGATAAGGTATTGATGTTGGTGTGCTGTGCCTGTTTTCCTCCACACATAGGATTATGTATTCCTTCCAAATAACTGCACTTTGGTTTCATCTATCCACAGCATATTTGCCAGTAGTGCTATGGAACATACAGGTGCTCTTTAGCAAAATTCAGACAAACAGCAATTTTTTTGGACAGCAGTGGCTTCCTCCGTGGTGTCCTCCCATGAACTCCATTCTTGTTCAGTTAAGTTGTCAACAGAGATGTTTGCATGTTCCGGAGATTTTTATAGGTCTTCACCTGACAATCTAGGATTCTTCTTAACCTCAATGAGCATTCTGCGTTGTGCTTGTGCAGTCATCTTTGCAGGACAGCCACTCCTTGGGAGAGTAGCAACAGTGCTGAGCATCCTCCATTATAGACAATTTGTCTTTGTCTGGGCTGATGAACATCAAGGCTTAGAGAAATTTTTGTAAGCCTTTCCAGCTAAATGGCAATTATTCTTAATCTTAGGTCTTCTGAGAGCTCTTTTGTTCAAGGAATGGTTCACATCAGGAAATGCTTTATGAGAATAGCAAAGAATAGCAAAATTAATATTGGAGTGTTTTTATAGGGCAGGGCAGCTCTAACCAACACCTCCTATCTTGTACATTGATTCGACTACAGGTTGGCTGACTCCCGACTCCAGTTAGCTATTGGAGAAGCCATTAGCCTAGGGTTTCACATACTTTTCCCACCCTGCACAGTGAATGTTTACACAATGTGTTAAATAAAAACATGAAAACATATAATTGTTTGTGTGGTATTAGTTTAAGCAGACTGTGTCTATTATTGTGACTTAGATGAAGATCAGATCACATTTTATGACCGATTTATGCCGAAAGAGTTCACATACTTTTTCCTGTGACTGTGTGTCCTGCGTCTCTGACACGTAAAAATCTGCGACGAATGCAGTAAACATACTATCGATGAACCATATTGTTCCCATGATTATGCTAACGTGAAATAAAATCCTGCTCTCTGTGAGCTCCTACACAAACACACACACGGAACAAAGTCAGTGGTCTGCAGAGCAGAGATCACAAGATTACTCAAGTATATGACAACTACGCTCGATACTGTAAGTGCAATAAAACCTTCACATACCTTCAAGTTAAAAGCCACTACTTAATCAATACGCCTGCTCAACAAGCATAAAAATATAAACATGTAGAAATGTGCTGTAGAAACATTTAGTTATAATTAAAATATCACATTCTATTCCTGTTCTGAATTTATTGTCTTGTAATGAAAAAGAACCAATAAGATTAGTAATATCAATGAAATCCAAATGATACCCATCCCTGAACACAACTACAAATTTTCAAAAAACATTTTAATGGGGACCCACTCAAATGATCACCTTGGGTCCCAGGGACTCTCTACATTGAAAACCTAATAAAATCACTGAAGCTGTTGAGAAACACATCAAAATCTATAGTGGTGGTTTGCTTTCTCAAACATTGGTGGCGTCTTTGACATATCTAGTCTACTTAGTGTTACATTTATCTTGATTGTTTGATCATTCATGTGTTTATTGTTGTTGTTTGAGAGCAGAGCAGGAAAGTAGAGAAGAGGTGACAGCATGAGAGCTGAGAATAGTAGAACATGTTTTTGAAGATGAATGAGCAGTGTCATCAAGAAAATTATCGGTAGATCTTGGCAATCTTTGTAATTTTAAGTAACTTTTGTCAGCAATGTAGCTCTCACAATAATGGAAAATCAATAAGAATTTGTGTATAGATGGTTCCCCCAGTAAAACGTGGCCATTTCCACCATTTCACTTCATCTAATACAAGTGTTGCCATGACATACCGTATCATTATCAGACTGCTGCACAAGTATTAATATGGTGATTTGATTAAAGGTCTAAAACGGCAGCTGAGGCATTACAGTCAGCCTTGGTTAAGGAGCAGCCTTAAGGGCCCTCAATCAAATCAGTTGTTGCTTCTGTAAGTCAATTGTTTTTGTCCATCTGCCTTATGGAAAAAGTGAAAAGTGTTCCTGGGGACAAGTATGCAATATTCTGGGATGAATGAATGTCTACTACAACACTTGCCATCAGAAGTTTAAATCTACACATCAACACAAACATTTTTAAAACAAAAAAACTACAGTTCCCATGAAAAGTTACCATCAAACAGCCACAATGGATTCTTTCACTTCCATGACATTTTGCCATGGCTTACTGTCCTGCCAGTGTTACAGCTAATGACTAGCTGTTGCCACTCGACTCATCCATGAAACAGAAATACCATCCCTTTCTAGACAAACGGATTGAACCACACTGCATATCGTTGAAGGTTGGTATGTACCAGGTTGTGTTACTTTCGTCAGACAAAACTAAACAAAATATATTCGTCAACAACCTTTTTTCCCCCCCAGACTAAAACGAGACCAAGACGAGAGGGCGACTATGTCCTTAGACGCTGACTGTGGCTATATCACCATGCAATATTGTTGACGAAAAATGACGACACTAATATGCAATCCATAACATAAAAACGTTTCTTTTTGTCAGTATAATGAGGAGACAAAATATTACAGGCCATATTTTACTTGAACAGTGTTCATTCAGCGGTATTTTTTTCAGCCCAATTGAAATACAGTGAGGCGGACAAAAAAACAGAGTGTCTAATTATATTGGAGAGCAAGCAATGTGGTTATAAGATTTTTGCAAAAAACACCACAAACTTGAAGTGGCATATAAAGGCTAACCACCCGGAATTGAGATCAGTTAATGTCTCATTTGCAATAAAAAATGAGAACAAAGCTAACATTCGAATTATATCTCTATTTTGGTTTGAGCAGATTGACCAAAATGCTAATCAACTTCATACTAATGAGACTAAAATGATGGTTAATGACTAAAACTAAAGACAGACTAAAATACTTTTGATTTTCTTTTGACGAAAATCAGACTTAAATACCCAGACTGTTAATCAACTAAAACTTGATTAAAAAAATGGTATACAGTGGACTAAATATGACAAAAACTAACAAGGACATTTGACACAGGACTAAGACTAAGACTAAATTTTAAAATGACAAAATTAACACTAGTAGCAGGGCTGGATTTTTAGTCATTTTGCATTTAACAAATGTGACTTTATTACTTTGGAAACAGAATCTACATTCCAGTTGAACTTTTGCTCTCTTTACTCTTGCAGTCATCTTATAACAGACATACAAAAATATGATTTTTGTCAGTGACAGGAGGGTGTAACACTTTTAGGTTCATGCCATCCCCGAACATCCCACACTGCTCATGCAGCTGCCCAACCAACAAAAGTTGTTATTGTGGAAACAAGAACGTGATCCCTTGCTAGCTTTCCAATGTGTTTAGTGGGATGAAGAGATGGTAACATTTTTGTTGAACTTGAACATTGTCTGAATAGAATGCCATTTTGACATTTTAAAGTCTTAGTTTAGCAAGAATGCTGTAGGAACAATAATATTATATATTATTTTACCAATGGAAATGCTATACAAGGATGCCAATTCAGATGGGGCTACTTACACCGGAATTTTTTTCTCTGCATTGTATGCAACATAAAATATCTGTATGTTTTCCTGCTGTGGGAGCATGCATATTGTAGCATATTGTATAGTCAATCCCTACCTGGCAGATGGACAGGAAGTACATTACAGACATGCTCTGGAGGAAAACAACAGTAAGATTTTTTGTAAAGAATAACAAGCTGACAATTTATAGTCCAAAAGGTCCATTTGACTTTATTCCCCGTTTAGCAGCTCTACAGGAATTCCTTTCCTTGGACACTCGGTCTGATTGAAATAGTTCAGGGACCAATAAATAAGTTCATCCTCTGTTCACACACACACACACACACACACACACACGTACAAAGACATGCCACACTACTGCCTAATAGAGTAGCAGCAACATACAGAAACAGGGTTTAGCTGACAAGGGTCCTAATAGAACATTCTCTACAGCTGTTGGTTCCGACAACAGTGTTATTTCATTTTTGTTGCCATGAACGAATTATGAGTCTACATATGAGTATAAAAAAGCTTCACCAGTATTGGTTGTTCATGTTGTTGTTATGTCCCTTTAAATGCAGGAGGCCATGAGACTACAACAACGAAGCTTGCTACTGCACTAAAGTACTTCACCTGGCAGGAGTTCACACTTGCCATATGGACCACAGAAATGGTGAATTAACATTGTACTTCAGTTTTTCTGTGTCTCCACCCTTCTTGTTGTGACTCCACAACCCTGCAGTGTCAGTACTCCCTGGCCTCTCTAAGTTCCATCTGAAACACTTGGTCAGGGGGATTATCCTCACAGTCCAGCCCATTATTCGGAGGCCTTACTGAGTGAAACAGACTCCAGTCCCCCTTACACAGGATCCAAGGAAGTACATCCACCTTGTAATGCAGCTCTGGTGAGAACTCTGTACTGATCAAATTTGGTGCTCCTGCTCCTTTCCCTCGCGTTATCAGTCTCATCTGATCATCGTAGCAGCAGTGCTGTGCTGCTAGCGTTGTGCTATCATACGACAGCATTGAGCGGATGCAGAATCTGGCTGAAGGTTTGTAGATGTCCAGGCGTTCTTTGGGTCCGCTTGCGTCCCTCCAACGGTAGGTCTTGCGTAGCTTGCCGTCCTGAATGTTGACAGCACTATAAACAGCCTCAGAGGGGTAGGAGCAGGGGCAACTGGGGAGCTCTGTGAGCACTTGGTGCAGGTACTTCTGGAGGAAACCAGTCTTGCAGCTTAGCCACTTCTCACAGCTGTCTACATCTGGGATTGGGGGGGGGGGAGATTTGAAAAAGTTAGAATTCATTAAAGAGTCTTAACATTCTTCAGTTAGTTTTCTGAAATCAAATAAGCTTTGGTTGATCTTACAGAAACCTCTAAAATGTAGTAACTAGTGCATCATGCAGCATTTCACAGAGTGAGTGAATTTGTAACCCACCACTGAATGGAGCACAATGTTTCATGCAGGCCAACACCTATTGAAAACATGGAGCACAACCTGTTGTCTATTGTGTGGAACAATACACCCGATACACTCACACACTCCGTACATACTTGTGTCCAGAGAGTCTGTGCTGTTGGTTGTCTGGGTGGGTGTCAGGTCAGTCACTGAAATCGCAGTATCTAAATAACAGAAGAAGAATTACTTTATTAATCTCTTCAGAAAATAATTATTTTTGGAAGAAAGAAATTAGCAACTTTGGTGGATAAATTATATCTTAACAAACATAAACATACACATACTGGCCTTTTATGGACACATTAATGAACATAATGAATAAAATGGAAACACTAAGTATGACAATGTTTCTGTTTAGTTTTGGTTTTAGTCTCTTGCACTAAGCTGGAATTTTTCATCACCAATATTTGTGCTTTAAAAAAGGTGGATATCTGATTAGTGCTTCAATATAGTTGAAACTAAAGATGCTGAAGTTGACGCAACCTGACCAAGTCTTCTATGTTAGTGTTCAGAGCAGCTTTACAGTGCACGCCCCTCATTTATTTGAATGAAGTCAGTTTGCCAACACAGACTCGCCCAACAAAAAAAAGTTGAACCTAGCTCAACTCTTTTTTTTTTTAATTTACTTTTAAAGCTCAACTCTAACATCATCAGGCAAGGCGCTAAATTGGTCAGTCAAGTACATGCTGGTGCACATTCCTGGTTTATTTGTTTGTAACATGAACACTGTATTTCTACTGTTTACCTTGCAATGTAGGTAAAAAAAAACTGCCATCGTAACTTTCTAAAGAAATTTGCCTTGGGGGCTCTGTTCTTGACCCTCTGCTTTTCTCTCATTATATTTTCACCTCTCAGTCATGTAGTTCCACTGCTATGCTGATGATACTCACTTGTAAGTGCCTGTTGATCATTCCCAAATGATTAAATTAGAGGCCTGGATATCAGGTTGGTATGGTTTTAGGCTTTTTATTTCCTATTTCATTTTGAAGAATCCGTCCTCATGTATCTTGTGTTACTTTACTTCCTGTCTTTGTGCGTTTTCCCACCTCTGTGATTGTTTGCCCCACCTTAATTAGTTTCACTTGTGTCTTGTTATCTTCCCCCCACTTATATGTTTAAGTCTGTCTGCTCCCCTTGTCAGTTGCCAGAACGTCTACTTGTTAACAGTCACAGTATATTGGACTTTCCACCTTATTTGATGGAGTTTGACTCATGCCTGCACCCTTAGGATTTGTTTTACCTTTTATGGACTGTCTATCTGGTTTTGATCCTTGCCTGCCATTGCCGTATGCCAGTGTAGCTTTCTGATTTTTTAAAACTATGGAACTATCTCTGCCCCACTGTCTGCATCTATGTCCTATCCATTGTGTTCTCTGTATCCTGCTTGACAAACTGTTAAACGTTATTTTCTGCTCCTTCTTTCTGATAAAACTGAGATGCTAGTCATTGGCCCTGGCCCTGGCCCTCAACCTGTTCAATCAACAGTAACTCCCTGGTGGTTCATACCCTCTCTTTTGATCAGCACATCACCAAGATCACATTTTTCCACCTACACAACATTCAGCTAAAATGAGGTCTTGTCTGTTCTCAGCTGGTGCAGAGATCCTAATTAATGCTTTTTGTTTCATCCAGACTAGATTACTGTAAATTCTTGTTGTCAGACTAGTCTTAAAGGTCTTTAAATGGTTCAGACTGCTGCAGCTAGAATCTTAACAAAAACCAAAACATTTTACCGTATTTACTAATTTTATCTTGCCTATCCATGTCAGATAGGACTGTAAGATGCTTCTGATGACTTACAAAATTGTAAATGGGCTTGCTAATTCATAACTGTTTGATCTGCTTAAACCTTATATTCCATCCCGTGCTCTAAAACTGAAAATAAAATTGACTTGACATTTCTTTGTGCAGGACCGCCACCAACCGTTGATCAGAGGATGGAACTGGCAGCAGGAAAGCGAATCTTATTGCTTCAGTGCATGCATGTGCATCCTCAATCTCAAAAACATTGCTCCGTAGAACTACTTTGCTTCCTCGCCTCCAGTCTAAGTCCCTCCCACCCAAAATGCGAGTGGAGGAGGTGAGAAAGATACACGAGGAGAGCGGAGTCGAGGCAACAGGCATCTAATAAAATGAGACATCCTTGCTTTAGAGTCGTCATTTTAAAGGGAAGTCGGTTAAATATAACATGTGGCTCAACTGCATCATCTATCCAGTGTTTTGTTATAGCCTACTGCTGTATTTTATTATCTCGGTCACAGGGGGGCAGACTAATTATCTGCACCAATAATTAAAGACTACAGATCATATCCCCACAATCCATCAACATTATGAGATGTAGAAACATCTCAAGGCTGCAATGAACATAGCATAGGGCACAGGCTTTTTTTTGGCAGCATGCCTTTTGGCTGTCAACAGATTATTTCAGCAGTGAATGTTTCACCATCATTGTAAGAAATAACACACTATCATTGATTGAATACAGCCCAAATTGCAACTGTCATCATAGGACTATACTTTTGGAGCAGACTACATACTGAGCACTATTATAATGTGAAATACAACAAATTAGAATGATAATGCATTTGCCATATGATTTGCAATATTGGGGGGAATGATAATTTTTACATCGCTATACACATTTACATTTAAATAACAATTTTACATCTGCGCAACAGGCTATATTAAATTTAAAACGGTATTTTGACACACATATCACCTTTAACAGGTCATACTGCAATTTTGATAAAATTTCTGGTTTAGACTGGTTAAGGCCACACTGGGGAAGGAGGTGGTATATTTGTAACTGGTTGTCTGTTATGTGCTCCAAAGTCTTTAGTCTTTAGTATTTTTTTGTGGCATGGTGTTGGTCTGCTAGAGGCGTTCTCAAATGGTCTATGGCCACTGGCACTGTACTGGCATTCTTGCTTTTCCTCTTTTAAAGTGAAACAAAACCTTGCTCTTACTAACAAGTTCACCGTACATACTCCAGTAACTTGGTAGATCATCTAAAAATGTAACTGAGAGGTTTAATTTAATGTTATCCCACTTCTTGTCAGATCGGCAAATAAGGGCGGGTTTTTAGGTGATTAATGACTGATGCAGTTTTTTAAGCTACCTTTGCTATTAAAACACATTCAATAAAAAGTGGTAACACAAGTCAGATTTTTACAATCTTGCCACATAACAGAGTTTCTGCTTCTTACTGGCACAGCTCTCCAGGTCACATGTTCGTGACTCAGTCGCTGTGCATGCATAACCGCAGGAACGGGTGCGTTTCTGGGTGCCGTGTCCACAGGTGACGCTGCAGGGAGCCCAGGCGCTCCACTCCTCCTCGTACTCTGAAAAACACAGAGAGAAAAGATGGATGAAGGGGAGACAGCACAGAGGGGACAAAAGCAAAACTATAGAGTAAGATAATAAGAGCAGGCTTTGAAGTTAGCCTTGTGAATTCCTCGCCCAGCTGGTGTATGTGTATTATGCAATTAAGGAGCGGCTGAAAAGAGCCGGGTAACGACAGCGTGGGACCTCTGAGACATGCTCCTCTGTGTTTAAACAACACATGCAGGAGGGGAGAGAGGGGAGAACTTCAAAAGACTGAGGAGGAGGGGAGGAAAGGAGCCAGCAGGACTGAAAGTCTTCTTGCAGTGAGAGTGATGACGGCTGTATGCTAGCAAAATTCTTCGTTGTGCTTTGAGAACGGTATGAACTGAGTTAAGTGCCAACATTTTATCAACAACTGGCGCTTAATGCAGAAGCTCAATGGCTACTTCTTTTTAGGGTAAAATCATATATATTTCTACAATAAGAAGTTTAAAATAATCTATCTATACCCATCAAAGCCTTCTGAAATCTGTCAGTGATGCTAAGCTTTCCTACCTGTTCTGACCTGATCTTTGGGCTGCAGACAAACATGCCAGTAAGTTTAGCCCAGCCTCAAAGATCTGGAACTATTCCCCTCAGTCCTGTTTCCACACAGAAGTTAATGATGCACTGCGACTAAATGAATATTGCATACTTTTGGAGAAAGTCATAATCGCGCTAATGATCAGGCAGGAAGTACAGCCAGCTGGCGTGTGTATATGAGAGTGAAAAGAGTCAGTTGGAGTGTGAGCACATGAAACTCTGTGTGGGTGTGTGTGTCATCACACTGCAATATGCAAGTTAAGTAAGCTCAGACACCGGCCGGGGAGTGCACCAGCACAAGGAGCCTGCAGCACAATGAAATGCCTGAACAACAGCAACTTCACCGCCTCCCCAACATCCCCTGGCGGTAAAACGTCCCTCCATCGTCCATATATGAGTGGGTCATTTAAAAAGTTTTCTTGTTGTTGTCTTATCAACATGGTCTACTATTACTTATCCTACCTGATTTTGTTGTAGTATTAATAACACTGTACTCAATGTAGACCTAGGACCATGGTGACATCACAAAAACAAACAGGACAGAAACACAGTCAGACAATCAAACAGGTTGTCAACAAGTCAACAGTTTAGTTTCCTATCTAAACAACTTTATTTGAATTTGATTATTGGAGCAACCAAAACAACACCAATGGACGTTTACAATGCAGTCTCCTAAGGAATGACTACGTCGTGCATGGTAAGGTAGCTGAGCTAGCACCGCAGCTAGCAAGATAAGACTTATATATACACTCGCAGCTCAACATTTTAGTAGGTTTAGTTTTTTACTGCAGTTGTACTGAGGTTAATCTTAATCGATTTCTTCAATCAGACATTACGAACAGAGCTGGCAGAAGATTTTAGAGGCACATGAATGATTTTGAGATTTTTGAAGTGACACTGAACGGATCCAAATTCGATGCGGTTTTTAAAAACTGATTGAACTTGTTAGAATGTATTTATAAAGGGTATAATGCCATACTTTGGAGGGAGGTTAGCTTGCTGCAAGTCTTTATTGAAATCCATAGTCTGCTTCTCTCATAAAAATCATTTTTTCTACATTTGAATCACTCTGATAAGGTACTGCTTTGTCAAAAACAAATAAAGCTTAAAAAAAAAAAAAAAAAAAAAATAAAAGAGAAGCGCAGCAGGTTAATTAACAAGGTTTACTGTGTTTCCCCCTTTGTAGCAGTTATGCACCTCTAAGGCTGTGTACAAGTCACCTAATGCAAATCATGGATATGTTTAGTTTTCTAGTGGCTTAAAAATGAACAACAGCAACAGTGGGGGAAATAATGGAAGAATATGATAGGAGGGTAGAGATTAGTTCATTTTCTTTGATTCCTTTTCACTTGGAGCTGGTAATTTACCTTGGCTGCATTGCCACAAGGTTAGCCATACTGTGCTGATTGCTGGCATCAGAAGCTGAGGCCTGCAGAGGGGAGAGTAGAGGAAGAAGACAGACAGAAGGAGAGCTGGTTCTACAGAGAAGAAAGACCAAAGTAAACCAGTAAAGGTGTTAATGACATGCTAAGATTTAATACAGAAGGCCTATCCAAGGCCCACGTTAGCAGAACGGTTCAGCCAATACATTTTATCTCACAAATGGAGGTGGTGATTTGGCTTTATGGCGAGCAGCTGTTTTGGTTAACAAAATTTGTGACTAGATGTTGAACATATGAGTATTTAGCAGCTAAGGAACCAGATATTTTTCTCCAGAGTTGGTAGAGACCAAACCAGAGCTAAAAGGAGAGTGACAAATGGATTGCACATAAATCCTGATGTTGTGTTTACAGCTTGTTCCACTGAAGACAAGGGGTAAAAAGGTTTAAGCAATGCTGCTTTAAATGTTATTGTTCCAACTACCAAAGAAATTTAAGAGCAGAGTCCAACTCAAATCTTAAGACCTCATTTAACTTAAACAGTCAGTTCAACCCAAACATAAAACACTTCCACTAATGTCAGAAAATATTAATAAGCTCTAATGAAATGTATTCAACTTCAGGGAAAACAAGCAAGTTTCCAAAACTTACACAACACTGGCCTCACATTTAAAGAGAAAGCTGACTGTGTAGAACATAATCTAGTAGTTAAATTGATCGGGAGATAAGAAGCCTCAGGATCTGTCTGATATGTTGTTATTAGCTAAATTCACCACGTTTGTTATTAGCTAAACTCTCCATGTTTGTTGCTGAAATGTGCTGAAGCTACCAAAAGTATAGCAACTATTCTTACAGCAATATATTGTTTATGAGCGATCGACCGATTTAGCATTGCACTCTCCAAAAGTGACAAAAATAACCAAAATCTATGCAGCAGAACCAGAAAAGTCCTTTGTTTTTTTCCCCACACATTGTTCTTCCTTGTCCAAATCCAGCGCCTACATGACCCACAATGCATCGGGACGGCTGACGTTTAGATGGGAGGTTTGGATGTGTTATGTTAGTAGAAGCTTATGTAGCCTGGTGCCTCCAGCCCGGAGCAGAGATGCGAGGTCTGTAGCGACCTGTGGCGACTTTGTGATAGATGCAAAGTTTTTAATGAACGGCTCTAGAAAAAAAGTCAACTTTATCACAGCAGCTACTCTTGACAACATCATATTAGTTAGACTAAGCATTTTAATTGATATGCACAGTATGCACCATTCACTGTTAATCCTCTCTGCTCATTTTGAAAGTACACCACTGAATAAAGCCAGTACAGTGAACTGGTTCTGAGTATCATTTATGAGTTTGTGTGTGTTTGACATGTTTATGTAGAGGACGTTCAAGGAGCAGACCCTATAATAAATTGTGTGTGCACTTGTGTGTGAGTGTGTGTATGTTAGGCACAGGGTGTGTGCAGCCCTCTCAGTCAGACGGTCAAGTCAACAGAACAAAAACATCTTCAGACAGCACACAGCTAACATGACCCAGGCCTGTTTGCCCCCCCCCCACCACCACCACACACACACACACACACACACACACACACACAGCAGTGATAAGGTAATACTATCCAAACACTCAGACTTTTCTATACAAGCAGAAAGCCCTACACTTCACAAAAGCCTCATTCAGAAACATTATCTCTATTGTCTTGGGGGTGTGGAAGGGGAGGGTTAAATGTTTTCATTGTTCTTTTATTGTGGTTGTCAAGCAAACCTTCCAAGCATCCAAACGTATACTGCTAAAACTATCTAGAAATGCTTAATTGCCGAGTGTTTAACATTTTAAACGTGTTTTTACTGACAGCTACGAACTGTTATTGAATTAAATTATAATTATAAACAAAGGTTTACAGGTAGCTGGAGGTTCACAGACTACTAACTGCACTGATAACATGGAGCCACAGTTCAAGAGAGGTCAGAGGAGACCAGTGGTTTCCAAAGTGGGTGCTGCATCATCATGGAGTGAACTGAGGACAGGCCAAGTGTGCTGCAAATTGGATCAAATCACTGCACCATTTAAATTAACTATTAAATTTTCAAACATCAAAACAGAAGAAAGAGGCAATAAATAGAAATCTCACTGTATTAACAATGAATATGCAGTTATGCCAGAGCTAATGATGTCAACTCACGGTTGCCATTGTAATACTTTCTGGATCAGGAGTTTTTAAATTCAATTTTCCCTGAAGGAGCAATTGAAGGCAATCTAGTGTATAAACAACAGTACATATAAAAGTCATTTACACACATAAAAAAACTAATCTAAAAATACAAATATGGTATGTTAGAAGACAGACACAAGGATTAGGATAAGGTCAAAAGTGCATTTCTCAGTCTATAAACAAATTAAACGAACCAGTTCTTGTACTGTGACTGGCTTCTGAAATAAAACCAAAACGTCACACACTGATGATCTACAACACATCCCTTATGGCAGCAGCTTAAAATAGTCATAGATGGTATGTGTCTTGTATGCTTTTTTGAGGTTTTGCTAGTAATTTAAGAGCAGTTGATTTCTGTCCTTTTGACAAAGGGATGCGAACCAGCAAATAAAGAAGAATAAACATTGTCAATATTCTTGCTCCAAAGGAGTTTATGTTATGTGGACAGAAATGCAGTGGACTATTTTTCACAATGTAGATCTGGACAATTTCAACATTTGTGCTATGAATGACGATTGTCTATTTGTTTTGGTTTTGGATCCATTTAAATTCAAAAAAGTCCACAAATTCTTGCATTATGTGATTAATCTGACAGAGTGAGATGCATAATAATGCTATCATCAGCAAATTTTACAATATGCTGATTTTTGTATTGACTACGATGAGCAGCCAACAAAGCGTACTCTTGCATAACTGCTGGTTTGTTCTAAATGTTCATTCATGTTCGTTGCATCGTCAACACCTCTACCAACCGAAGATTTTAGGCCTACTAACATCATTCCAATTCCGAACGAATTCTTTCAGAAATTAGGAACAACCCCAGAGCCAGGGCTGGAATAGTCTTTGAAATGCATTACTCGGTTCATCGACACAGTATCTTAATATCCTGTGTCCTTTGATCCCTTTCAGGTGTTTAGCTACAGACTGGGTTGATACTTGCAGTGGCTGCCCAGGTGAGAGTGTCTCCGATATATCCATAACTTGGGCACTCATCTCTGATACTGTCTATTTGCATGGTTTGAGGGCCTATATTGGTGTTTGTCTCTGACATAGTCTGAGCCCTGGCCGACTACGCTACCATTATTAATTTAACTGCGATTTTATTCTTGTAGCCTTTTTTTTTTATTTAACCCATATTTAACCAGGTAAGACCCAATTAGATCAGTAATCTCTTTTAAAAGGGCGAACTGGCCAAGACAGCCGCACAAAAAAGGTTACAAACGACAACAATAAATGCAAGAAAGATATACATTTACGTGTCAATAATTAAACTAACTTCAAAATACTTCCACACAATGATGAGTACCAACCGAGTCATTCACCCTTACATTTGTAAGAGCTTTAAAACTCAACATAGAGACCAGTTCTCTTTGTTTCAAGTCTTTTTGAAAACGAGGTGAGGGGAGCAAAGGACATACAAGCTTTTTTTTTTTCAAATTCCAGCTGTATACCTGGAACAGATAACAAGGCCTCTTCTTGTGATCTCAAAACATTACTATAGTCATATTTCTGTGCAATCAGGGTGCAAACATATGAAGGGAGTTCACCCTGAATGGCTTTATAAATGAACTAATACAAATGATTGAGTCTACAAAAGAGAAAGTTAACCAGCTCTGGAGTTAAGCGTGCAATGATGAGAGAGGGATTTACACTTCAAATCTCAGTGCACTGTGATATGCAGTATCTAACACGTGCACACATGTGTGCAGATGCATTCATGTACAACAGATCACCATAATCAAGAACAGGTAAAAACATAGCAGAGACCAGTCTTTTTCTGGCTTCAAGGACAGGAAGTGTTTCTGAAATAATCTTACCAGTTTCACTGCTCTCTCGACCGCTTTACTAACCTCTATCCTTTCTGTCCCAAAAATGTCCTTTATGATACGGGAAAATTGTGATTTTCTTGGAGGTTATCTCTTTCCTACACACAACAGGTTTCTCTCTTTGAAAACTGGTTGGGGTGCAGGAGCAGGCCAAACAGAGCTTTTTCTTGCCAGATTCACTTGTGACGTGACGTCACAGGGATGAAAGGGAAACAGCTGGACTACAAACGAGCTGTTTTCAGGCAGTTCTGAGTAGAGTTTTCTGTGGGAGATGGGAACACCCTTTGGGCTGGACTTTGGGCTTTTTCACTTTGCAAACCTGTTACATTCACAAAAAAGGCATATAACTCACTAAAGGAGAGGGAAAAAGGCAATAACATAATAGCACCTTTGAAGCGCCACGCCTGTTTTGACATGTTTGACTGTGGCTTTTCACACAGACATTGTACTACCAACATTCCCGACTCAGAGGCGGATCAAATCTGACCACCCTCTTCATTTCCATACCTTTCGTACAGTGCAGCAAGCCGGCATAATGGCATTATAATCCCAGAAAATAAGGCAGTGAGGATTGTTTGAGGAGTTGTTGGTACTACAGAAACACTGTACGCAGAGAAGACTTTTCACCAGACAAGTTAAAATCTGGCCTCTCATCACCTCACTCACAGAATAAAAATTAATTAGGGACAGCTGATGGGACCTGACACTGCTCTTCGCTAACTATAAGCAGCATCTGCGTTTTGGGAATTTTACATGTCATGTAGAGTACAGTAAAGAGAGGAATGGATTTTGATCAGTATGCTGTATCGATATGTCTGGATCAGCCTGATACCTATCCTTAAGATCAGCTCTGGACATCTCTTGAGAGTGTATTCTTACCGTAGTTATCTTTTGCATCCCAATCTTTGTTCCAGTGACCACCCCAGTCTCCTCCAACTCCACTCAGTATAGGGTCTTCTGAGTCGTAGTTCTCAGATTGTTCCTCCAAACTGGCTCCTCCCAACCCATTCTGCACCTGGTCCGGGTACTCCCAGAACAGAGGCCAGAACAGTTTCTTGTGGCTGTTGGCCCACTCTGAGGATGATACTGACCAGTCGTTACGCTGACCCTCCTTGGCCAGGTCCATCTCCACCTCCGTTTCAGTTTGTGTGTCATCTACCACCTCGATGGTCACCTGAAAGAAACACAAAACACATAGAAGAACTGTCAATAATGCAAAGGGGAATTCTAAAACAATGCACATTTTCTCACTTACTTTACAAAGTATAACACACACATGCCACCAGGGGGCTTCTACATATCCTTTTTCTGGCAGGTAACGTCCTGCCAGGTAACAAACACTTGGATTTCCCAGAGCTCCCTCTAGGGTAATACCCAATATTAGCAATCTCAGGCTATTACACAAAGAAACGCATTAGTAACACATAATAAAATGTGTTAGTTTTGCAATTTAATCAGTTTAGGCAAACTGTGAAAATTTTACCATATTTCCCTGGTCCTTTTGTTGCCACTCAAAATACCAAAATCCAGATGCGTTCATATTGTTGTTGTTTCTTTCCTGCTTCTTGAAGGGCAGCTGTGTACTAGTGGAATATATCCAATCCTGCGGTTGTGTCAGTGCTCATGTGTAGCTCAGCTAACGAGATGGTAGAGAGGATAGCCTTTAAGTACGTAACTAAGCATTGACCTAGTTAACTGGTTGCATGTTGTGACACGATGTACTGAGCTATACGTGGCCATGTTTTATTGTTTCCATAGAGGCAGCTGATGTCCAGTTCACTGTCAGATTGTTAGCAGCCAATAAGGAACTGCAATAATCCACCCTAGAAGTAACAAATGTGTCATCTGGCCCTCTGCATTGCTCTCTGTCCATTTCTTTGGCTCCCCAAACCTGCCATCCTCTAGCTCTTTACCAGGTGCCCTCAGACTGTCCCTCCTTAGTGTGCGACGTACTATGTGGGAGTTGCTGGACAAAACACATCTACCTTGATTATAGTGCCACTTCTGGTGGACATTGTCATTGTGTCAGTGTCATTTTTTGCGCCTGGGGTGCAGAAGTCTATAACATGTGAAGGCTACAGTATGACGCTTACGAACGAAAAAATAAAAACAGGAGTACCAGCACCGCTGGGTTTGGGAGCCACGTTGTCTTGCATGCGTGGACTCTAATCCCATTTGGGCTTGGACCCCTAATTAGTCAAAAAACTGATCTTTGAGAGGCAGCACCATGCTGTAAAGCCTCCAGTCTGCTGGAAATCCAGCTGCAGAAGAAGAAGAAAACAGCCAACTTTGGATTTTAATTGACCTTGTAACAGTATAGCATTGGTGTGATGATTTTGGTTTAATCCCTCTGTCAGACATTCAGTAAAGTAACCAAGCAGAAGTACTTCTCAAAAGGCAGTGTAATCCATCACAGTCTGTGTTTAAATCCACAGTGGCAGCAGTAAACAGTTCTACCCTGATGTACATGGAACAAAGTATCTGACTGCTTGGTCTGATTAGGACCCACATGATTCTTTAGAAGAAGGTTTCCAGTGGTAGTGAGGGTTCCTGTTTGTTTGCTGCCCTGTCTGACTACTTACCTATAGACATGAGGAAAGAGAGAGAGAGGATGGTGGTAAACATTAGAACAACAGAAAAAACGGAGATGCAAGCTGGATTATATAAAAATATAGAATCCTTGTTTGTTTACGGATACATTAAAGCAGTATTAAATGGGTTTTGACCACTAGAGGACCACTCAAAAACACAACCATGACATACTGGGAGCTTATGTTCTTTTATCACCTCATTAAAGACTTTGTCTAAAATGTATACATTGTCCCATACTGCTGCAACAAAGATGGCAAACTGATCCATTTAAATGTCTAAATTTCAAATCATGAATAAAATAAAGACTTACTTTTAAAAAGCTCTTTATCTAATACATAACTTCATACGTTGGTACAAGATCTCAGACATGATGGGGGGGGGGGGTGATGTCACCGCTGCAGGCGAAGTCTGTTTATTTGAAGATCAGATTAAAAGTGTACTCTCTTTTATGAAAGAGGGTTATTGTGCAGTGGGGGAAGGGACTGAGAGAAGTGGATGAAAAGATGAACTGATTGGTTCTGACTATCTCTCTTCTCTCTCCCTCAGTCATACACATGCATACATAAACACACAGGTCTAGACAAAACTCAGGTTGCTTATATTTCCAATAGTAACTGTTTATAAAGCCAAAGCTGAATATCGGAGAACAGATGGAGGATGAAGGTAAACATCTCTTATTTGCCCTCTGAATCTTTTTCAGTTCAAATGATTAAACAAAGTTTAAATTGTGTGCAATATTTTACTTACTTACTTACATATTTTACATGATACCCAGTGCATGTTTCTGGCTTTTAAAAATATTTTTTTGGCTGGATTGAGCAGGGGACAACCCAATAAACACAATTAAACAGGTTTGTGATTTGAAGTTTCACAATTGGTCAGTCTAGTGTTGGAGTGTCCAAATTGACTGTTTTCTTTTAAAATGAAGAGGCGGGAATGGGCAGTACTCATTCTGAAAACCAAGCCATTTAATGGCCCGAGAAGCTAGGGGTTTAGTGCTTTTAGTACATTAACTTTTGACTTTTAATTTTTGGGATTAAAACTAGAGATGCTTGAATGTTCGGCCATCGAAATTAATCAGCCGAAAATAGCAAAAAAAGCTCTTTCGGTGTTCGGCCTAATAAGTCAAAAGACTTATACATAGAATTTTGACCAAACCATTACGGTGTCGGCAGTGTGAAAGCATTTTAGTGTCCGAGAAAGACGCAGAAATTGCCGTTTGCAGAAACTGGTCTGCTGAATTGTCTCTTAGCACATCCACTCCATCTGTGGCTGACTTCTTAGGCCTCATCCACACTACTGCGTTTTCGAATTAAAACGGAGACCTTTTGCTACGTTTGCACCTCCCGTCCAGACTACAACGATGAAAACAAAGACCTAAAATGGAGAAGTTTGGAAACGCTGCCGACCCCGTTTTTCGTTTCAAAACTCCAGATGACGTTTTAGTGAAGACAGGGGCCAAAACGGAGGACTTTAGAAACGATGACGCAGCCGCTCACACTCGGCTCTCTGATTGGGTCTTGCAAAACAGAAACACGATGCTGCTGACCGGGTTTTTGACATCATATTTTAATAAAAATATTCTGTACTGTGCAAATAACACTCATCTGCCTACACTTGTACTGTGCATGTTGCCGTTTACTTTGCAACAACTCCCAGTCTGTTTTCTGACGCCACACTCCCGTGTTACATTCAGTAACAGTCCCAGTTCGTTATTGATCCATGCAACAAAAACAAAATGGTCTGATGTCTGTATTTATTTATTCTTTCGCCAAATCTTCTGGAACTACGGAACAGACCATCTGCTTCATTTTTACACTGGCACGCGCATGCCCAGTGAACCTAAAACGTCGTTTTAATGTAGACGGAGATCAACTCCAAAACGCAACAGAAACGCTGGTGTGGACAGAGATCGTATTTGTTTTAATTCTCCGTTTGTAAGCTAAAACGGAGTAGTGTGGATGGGGCCTTAGTAAAGGGGGAAAAAACGGTCTGACCCGCTTTGAGTGTTTCTGTCACTTGTCTGTGAGAAAGCAATTAAACTAGCCACACCTAAATTTGGAGTGCACACGTATTCAAGCCTTTATGGTAAATGAAACGGAATCGAGCAAGCTGACAGGCAGGTTAGCAACATTATCCTGTCAGTTTCTCTCTTTACAAAGACAAGCGTTGCAGTATGAGAGTCCTACCTGAAGAGAGGCTGTGAAGTCTTCATGTTACGCGATACAAAAACCACATACATTATTTATCAAACCAGGTCGGACTTGATGAATTTAGCGCGAGGAAACACACGTGACAACATCCGGGATTCAAAATAAGGCGTCTATACAGGATGGAAATAAGATTAATTGGTTTATATTCACAGAAAGTATAAAACATATTACATGTGTACATTAAAAGTAAATGGACACATGTAATTTACTTTACCGGACCCTCTCAGGCCCCGAACCCATCATAGTCTCTCCAAATCCTGTGGGAAACACTGAGGAAAAAGAACACTTTGACTATTTAATTTATGCAATGGTAAAAAAGCCAAAATAAATTGGAAAAATGTGAATGTACTTGTTCGGTGTTCGGCAATTTCTTTCATTATATTCGATTTCAGCTTTGGCCAAGAATTTTCCTTTCGGTGCATCCGTAATTAAAACCTTGATTTATCTTCACTCGTGCTTCTCAGCAGCAAGCTACTGTGTTTCAGGCCACACTGTTGTAATTGTAGCTGCCAGAGCTCTGAGGGACTACTACATATTCATACAGACCGGACAAAACAGGAGACTGATTAAAGAAAAGTAAGCAAGGAAGTTCTAGAGAACTACCGGGTAAGTTAAAAAAAATATGTGTCTGTTACTTGTCCAACGAAGGTTAAAGTCAAGGGCAACTGGACTTGGACTGCCCTTGACTTTAACCTTCATTGGATAACTATCGCATTGCTTGTATAAGCAACCAAGGAAGGTTAAAATCAAGGGCTTGGGTCCTTGTTTGTGTGTTGTGCAGCTCGGTGGTGCAGCTTCCCGATATGATCCCGAGGGCGGTCAGAATCAAATAGTCAAAACTGTATGTGCACATGAGTGTAACTGATAACCCCAATAGTATTGGGAATATTCCCCAAAAGAAACAACTTGCGCAGGTCTGGGCAATCTGGTCATCCTTTGAATATTAAACAATTACATTGACCAGATTGGCCAATGACACAGTGAGTTTTCACCACATCACTCACAGTTTAATTGTCCACTCCTATATTATCACAAACAACTTGGTAGAACGGAGTATTCACTTCCTCAGTGCCTCAATCTAAGTACCCTTAGAAAGTGTAATTGGTCGTTTGAAACACATACCCATTAAACATCACTAGCTGATGTGCTACAGCTTGTGCTGTATTAAAGTAATCATCCCCAAGCACTGTAAACTGAAATCTTCTTCATCCATGAGAGTTGACCAGCTCATAAGAATTTCCTTCACAGATATTTACTGATATTTATACATGCTGTATATTTTTAGGTAGACTCAGAACTGACAAAATGTTATTTTATCTGACATATTCATTTATTTTATTTCTCATTTTGTGCATTTGACACTTGTAACAGATGTACTATGTGTGGCTAGGGATTGTGGGAGAGTCCTTATGTGTGTGTTCTTGTTGATTGTTTTGTTCTGTTTGGATTGTTTCATTCAATTATTCCTATTATTTTTGAATGATTATTTTGTTTAACATTTCCACGTGTTAGCATAAACTGGTCCCTGGTATATTACTTGTAAATATACTGTTCTTGATTTGAGGTAAAATGGGATATGTTCCATCTCTGCTGAACTTGTGACAATATGTGCATCTCACTCTGTTGACCAGGCAGTGAAATCCAATATCATTTCTGTTGAAATCCACTCCACAAGTCATAATACTTGTTTTGAAAAGCAAATACCACCAGGATTCAGCTTCACGGTCTCACTGAAAAAGGACCTTTTATATTAGTCTCTCATATGTTTTATATTTTCACGTTTTCCCCTTTCTTTCTCTTATTGCTCCAAACCCTGTGTAGATGTTGAAGGTTCATGAACAAGTTGGAGCACCCCACTGTTATAGGTCCTGCATATTGTAACTTAAGACCCTGTCCTGACTCAAACCAGCTGTACTGCGAGATGTACGAACCGGAGAGAGATCCATGGTGTAGAGGACAGAGACTGAGGAAAGAGTGAAGAGGACTCTGTCACACCCCTACGTCGTGTGATCACTGGTTTAATTTGGAAGACCTGCACTTCAGTGATTACCCTTTATTATATGAGAAGAAAGAGTGACGTAAAGCTACTTCTATGATACAATCAGTATCAATCATGAGTCCAACAAATATTTTCTCCCCACATGCATATTGCTTACCTGGATGTTGGGGTTCTGTGAGCCCATGTCTGCATTGGCCAGCTCTGGGAAGTTCTTCAGGTCCAGGATGAAGAGCTCGTGGTCCTCCTCAGGTTCTGGTGGGGGGATGACACCCTGGTGACGGTGCTGGGACCAGCTGTGTCTGGACCTGGGAGAAGATGGAGCAGCAGATGGAGTCTGCAGAAGGTTCTCCTGCTGGAGCTCCAGAAGAGTCTGATGATTGTTGGCACGATTAGGCTGCTTTGTCACCTGAGAGTGGAATAAAAACAGTGAGTATGTTGTCTACTAACCAACATATCGGGTGAAATATAAAAGACATTTCTGAGAGGGGAAGTGTGTTAAGGTTTTTGACCACTAGGGATGCTGTAGAACAATGTCTTAATGAAAGAGTATGTATCTTGGTCACAACAAACATAACAAAACAAAACAATCTAAGGGCTCTGTCTCAAGATTGTTAGTTTATGTTATGGGTTTATGTTCAATAGATTAGTATCCGCCGATATATTGTTTTGGGACTTTTTTAAATTTCCAAATATTGATATATGTATCGGCATAAAAAAATCTGGGCATAATGTAAACAAAATTATGTTTGCTTAGACAGAAATTCCACTTATTAACATTACTGTAATATGCTATAACAATTAGGGCAACTATTCGCTGAACTCAAAAAGACAGGAGTCTCAGCCTATCACAAGTCAGCTATTTTCTTTGCTGGAACCGCTGCAATCAGACGAGCATACGGATACAAAGTAAATCCCGGTGTGCAGAGTTCAAAATTAGTAAAGAAAACCAAACATCTTGACAGCTGCCATGTCCGGACGCCTTTGAAGTGAAAGAAATTGAAAACTAGACAAGAATGATCAGAGGCCAGATGGATGTGGGGAAAAATACGAGGAGGATATTGATCCAGTGTGTCCTGGCTTGGTTCACATCTACAACACATGAAACAGATGCACAAAGCTGTGTTTCTGTCCACACAGGTTACATTAAACTCTCCGCTGAGTAACAGTATAAACAAACTTTCAGTCATACATTGATCATTGTGCACTGTTTTAGCTTTTTTCCTCTCCATGAGTAATGAACTGAAGCATGAGACTCTGTGGATGTGAGTACCTTTGCTAAAAGGAAAGAAAATATATAACTACTGCAGCTGAAGAGAAAGGAATTATGAGGGGTTACAGTGTTGACTTTAAGAATGGAATGCTGGGTGGGATAGCCATCATTCAATTAAATGGACACATTTGGTGATATGGAGTACAGGGAGAAGCGTTTTTCACATATGTCTGCCTGGTAGTTAATAACTCATTTACAGTTCACATTCGCCAAGCTGTTAAACACTTTGCCAGGACTGAGTCGATGTGAAACCCAAGCAGATCTCAGCATGTTTGCTAGCACATTTATGTTCTGTGTGATGTGATGATGAGCATGTTTGAGTGTTAGTGGCATACTTCTGACAGCAGAATTGGCATTTCCCCTCTCCCTGACCTCTCCCAGATACAACTAAAGAGTCCGTCTGGAAACCAGCCTTTTGGACAGTAAGATGTTTTAACTCCCACCTAGGGATGGATTCTGATTGCCAATTCCATTTCTGAACTAGTTCCCAGTTAACAGAATACCCAGTTTCGCAAAGCTCTGAGGCTAATTAATCTATTATCAAACCACTTGCCTCTCCTCATTTCTTTAGAAATATCTGAAGATCTACTTAATGAGGTGACACTGACATCTGGGACAGGCATTCATGTTTCAAGATGATATGTCCAGATGTTTACGTCTGCTTTTGCTTCTTCATTTATTGCTTACAGATTTTACAAAGGGTTCTTGAATCCAGACAGCACACCAATCACAGTTACTAAAATTATAATACTGCTACGCTACCTGCAGACGCCATGGCCACAGTCAAAAAACTGTTTTCCTCACCTGGCACAATCCTGTCAACACTCCTGTTTCACCCGGGATTATTCTGTCCTGGTGTCATCCCATTTAAATATTTTCCGGTAAATCTCCGTGTTTTTGACAGGTATGACCTGGCATACACACCTGACTCAGTACACTCCCAGTATAAGTAACTGCCCCCAGTGTACAAAAAGCGTATTACATCAAAATAAACTCAAAGGCAAATTGATAAATTGCTCTTACACGAGTGATAACTCTTTTCATCTGGCTGATGAAGTCTTGTCAACTTCAGGAAAATCCCTCAGTTAAGCTTATCAAATAATAGTTCTGCATCACGACCTGTAGCTTTTTGAGCTTTTGATCTGTTATTTTACTTTATTTTCAGTTGTGAACAATAATTGGACTGCTGCTAAAACAGTGTTTTTGCATTCTTAGCTAAAACACGTCACAGTCCTTTGAGTTTAAGTTATTTAAAACATATTTCTCTTACTACAAGTTACTTGCAACTGTAGTAAACTGATCCTAATCAGATTCCATAAGTGATTCAAAAGGATTCTGATTGAATAAGTGGACACAAAAGAGTTGGATTTGATAAAATGCTATAACTATGGAAAATGCTATGAAACCTCAGTATAATATTATAACACAGTCCATATCCAAATAAGGATCATAAGTGGCCTGGAAAACTGAGAAACAGCTACAGAAAATTCCGAGTGATTATCTGTTTCAGACACCGGATTTTATATGTGTGCATACAGAATGTAGAATATGTGCATTGCACGTATATGAGCCTTTTAGCTAAGCACACATTTGTGCAGTGAACACTTAAGCTCATGTTACTTCATTAAAAACCCACAGAAGCAAAGAATCTGGCACTTACACATGACCATCACATAAAGCCTACATTCTGATACATAGATTATAATATACAGTTTCATATTTACCTCATCTAGGGTGCTGGACATTTGAGAGCCGATCATCCCACGCAGCCTATTCCACAATAAAGCACACAACTTAAACCTGAACTGGCTAAAGAATTTGACGCCCTCCGCAAAATGTGGCATCAGCTTCAGCATGCCTCTTGGGAGGGAGTGGAGAGGAATGACTATCCATCCAGCATTATTTGGTTAAAGCAGTAGCAACTTCTCCCTCAGGTCCCCTGTGATTTTTCAATGAATATGCCCCCTCTAAACCACACTCAATATCTCCCTTTCACATTCCTGTTTGGATAAGTAAAGTGGCTGTTTGTAAAATGCCACATTCATATTGCAACCGTAAGTCTGGCTTCAAGGCTCCCTGAGAGCAACATGAACCCAACCACTCACTTTAATAAAAACACACAAGCCCAGAGTGAGTGGAGCTGTGAGATCAGAGGACATCAGTGGAGCCAGTAAAAGACATATACATTTATATAGATACACACACACACACACACGTGGAAAAATGCTGTAAAGTAATAATGCTTTAAAAAATAGGCATTAGGTTATTAGATTATATTTATCAATTAACAAAATACAAAGTGAGTGAACAGAAGATGAACCACCCTTTGGCTTTAAAACAGCATCAATACGTCTACGTACACTTGCACAAAGTCAGAGATCATCAGGTGTATGACAATTATACAATTACACCAAACAGGTGCTAATGATCACCAGTTCAATATGTAGGTTGAAACAGAATCATTAACTGAAAACAAAACAGCTGTGTAGGAGGAATACAACAGGGTGAGGAACAGCCAAACTCAGCTAACAAGGTGAGGCTGCTGAAGACAGTGGCCTTCATGAAAGACTTGCAGCCAAAAAGCCTCCAACATGGAAATAAGGTCAAGTGAGTCAAATATGCATAGAAACACAGGAGCTGGGGAGCAGAAAAATGGCAGCAGGTACATTTGGCAGGTTGTTCCCCAAAGGGCTGGAGAACACATGGGGTCAACCTATAATCTGCGGCGATATTTAGCATTTTCCCAACTATCAGAATAGGTGATTTCAAAATCAGGTTGCAAATTACTAAATTACTATAAAAAAAAGTGCTACTTTGACTCTGATCCTGATGCAGCCGCCTCTCTCTGTCTGTTGTCACGGCTCTGTGGGCTAGAGGAATGTCTCGCCCACAGCACTAACTGATTAGCTAAACGTCATGAGTAATAGTGGCCAAATATTGATTTGAATTAGATTTTTCTTTTGTTCACGTTGCATTTGGTAATTGATAAATATATTCTATTAGCATGTCTATTTTTGAAAGCATTCTTATTTTACAGCATTTTACCACACCAGCCTAAGACTTTTGCACACTACTGTATATACACACATAAGGAAAACCTGCTTGATTTATATCCCAACCTGAACCTCGCACTCCTTTAATGATCAATCTCTTTATTTGAAATAGTTTGCAGAACAATCAAGTAGGCATTACATCATACGCCACAGAGAGAACCTTCAAACATACTGGTAAACACACACTAATATACATAACACATAATTTCCAAAACCTTGCACCTTAGTACCGATTAAAATTAGGCAGACCAGACCAGCTGAGAATCCTGCCTATTTGGCTATATATGTGCCTTACCGGTTTAAAAACTTAATTGCTTGAGACACAAATGAAGATTTAGAGGCAATATAGTCACCCAGATGGCAGCAGTTCGAATGAAGGGGCAAGGGGGTGCCTCTTGTCTCCCACAATGGTTTTTGCCTTGTTCATCATTCTTTCCCTATAGATACATTCCATACTTGGTAACTTGATCCCTAATAGTTCACTGGCCATTGTTACGGTTTTTCTTACAGACTTTTTCTGTGCCTCAGTAGCATTGCAAAACCAGCAAATGATGCAAAAGGCCAAAACACTTTCAATAAAAGAACAATAAAACATCTGAAGCATTTTGTTGTGGACATTAAAAGACGACAGTATCTTTAAAAAGTACATTCTTTCTTGTGTCTTTGTGCTTATGAGGTCAGTCCACAGATCCCATTTGAGCTTATGGCTTCCCGTTGATAAGAGTATTGTATGATAGAGTATTATATAGATTTGATGATTTAACGTAAAATCAAAGGACATTTCTTTTGTTTTGGTGATGTTTAAAAGGAGGCTTGACTTCTCACACCACTTTAGGAAGTAGTCAAGAACTGGCCTATGCTCCACCTCCTCATCATATAGCAGTCTCATCAAGGCAGTATCATCTGCATACTTAATAAGGTAGCTACCTGTTTGGGAAAATGCTGGTGCAAGAGTATATACACAATAAACAATAAAGGAGATAAAACCCATCCCTGGGGAGAGCCTGTGCAAGTGGTTATTTTGGCAGAGAGAGAAGTTCCTGCTCTGACTTGCTGGATTCTACAGCTAAGAAAATCAACAATCCATAAAATCAAGCTAGGCTCAAGTGAAAATTCTTTTGCTTCACACCCTCCTGGTTTCTAAGGGGTTTCTCATCTCTATAACTTGTTAAGACTTACCTGCTAAACTCCAGCACCTCCTCTAAATGGAAAACCATTTTTAAAAATATTATGTATAAATGTAATGTTAAGTTATGACATAATGTTCTAATTATTCATTGAGATATTTTCCACTAGGCCCTTTCTTCCTTAAGTTATTTACCTGCCAATTTTTCTTTGTCTCCCTCTTCCAGTTTCTCTCTCCAGACTGTTTGAACATTGAATGATATCAGCATCCAGACCTCCATGACCCTCGAGCCACCCCTGTGATCTGTGACCTGCTTGAGTACTTAGCATCCCTTCAAACTGTCACCCTTTAAATCCTCACCCCTCTCCATTTTCCTTCTGAAGACAAATGTCACTGAACACTAATGAGTAAGGTTTAGTAGATAAGGTAAGGCAATAGCTAATAGCTAACCCCTGGTGTCAAGTCTAAGGCTGAGGCAGTCAGCATCTTTAAAGCTTCTGCAAGAACTGAAGGACTAGACACTGAATGCAACCAATCTGACATACAGTACATAAGACTCAAGCCATGCTAGGAGCCCCAAAAGGCTGCAATTTTCATTACACCGCAAATCTAAAATTGATGGATAGGACAAAAAAAATAATAAAAATACAGGTTTTGGTTTGTTTAACCAGTTTTCACACTTGTAGATAATTTGATTTTGCCTGGAACAAGGAAAACAGTATACATTGTTGAGTTTTGGCTTTTAAATAAATGCTAAAAGGAAATCCGGAAATCCTATTATTTGATCCGGTGGTAGGTCTGCTATTGCTTCACATCACAAACAAACCACACCAGAGCAAGACCCACCTTTTAACGTGGTTAACGTCTATTCAGACTGCTAGATTGATCAAAATCCGTCAGAAGCACATGAGGCCTCCTGTGTAGACATGCTGTTAGTCCACTAGTTTGGTTCACACCAGAGAGCAGCTTTCCCATCAAATACTATCAGGCCCTAGAACTAAAATTTCAAAACCATAAATCCATTTTTCAAAAAAGCACACCCATTTCCCTAAACTCTACACACAAATCCCTTCTTTTCTCATTTCTCATTGCCTACACCATGGAGTCATTGAGAAAGCACTGACAGTCAAGATTGTGCACTCAATCAGCACAGGTTGAGCTCAGTTAGCACACAGCTACCCAGGTGGAAACACAAACAGTCAGAATTGATAACACACCAATCAGAAGCTTCAATAGATAGAAAAAGGGCCAGAGTCAGTTCTTTCAGTTTTGGAACAATGGATCCAGAGAGAAGTGAAGGAAGAGGTAGAGGACACCAGAGAGAAGGAGGAGGAACAGCAGTGTGGAGAAGAGGAAGAAGTGAAGGAAGAGGAACAGTAGGAGTTGGAGGAGGAGATGGGAGTAGGGTAGCGGAGGAGGTGAAGAAGGAGAATATTCTCCGGCCTGTCCCAGACCAAAGACAGGACACTGGGGCAGAATAATTAGTTGTTTGGTGTGTTGTACAGCACACTAAGGAATAAAAAATGTGCAAATATTTATTTCTTTTGTTGTGTTCATCATGTGAAAAGGTTTTTTAGGGGGAGAACCACAAGCAACATTACTAATAACCAGTTTTTGTAGTATTGTTTTCAATTTATCTCACCAGTGTGTAAAACTGGTGTGTGTGTGTTTCTGAGGGCTTGTGCGTTTTGTCTGAGGGCAAAATTTGGTTTTTCAGCAAGATTGAATGGTTTTGAGTGAAGAGCTTCATTTTGACCTGGAAATAGGATGTTTGAGGAACTGGGTGAGAAGTTGTGGA